>NW_026739491.1:2613821-2768705 GCF_022355385.1 Mustela nigripes
AGGTCCTGGGATCAAGCCCCACATCAGGCTCTCTGCTCAGCAGGGAGCCTGCTTCTTCCTCTCCCTCTCTCTGCCTGCCTCTCCACCTCCTTATGATCTGTCAAATAAAAAATTAAATCTTAAAAAAAAAAACTTTAAAATAAAATAAAAACTTAAAAAAGAGGGGGGGGGGGGAGAGAAAGCTGTATGATGCAGGTGCACTCAAGGACTATGCAGGCCCTGAGTCATCCGTGAGAGCCAGTACGAAAGACGGCTGATCAGGTGCAACAAGACTTATTACAGGCTTCAGGACAACCAACATACAAGTTAGAAACATAGCACAATAGTGAAACATCAGAGGAACAACTTCTAGGTCACCTGAGCTCGTTACAGAAGGTGTCTTCCATGTATAATTGTAGATTTCCATTTTGTTTATTCAACAAAAAATTATTAAGGCAGGGACGCCTGGGTGGCTCAGTTGGTTAAGCAGCTGCCTTCGGCTCAGGTCATGATCCCGGCATCCTGGGATCGAGTCCCACATCGGGCTCCTTACTCAGCAGGGAGCCTGCTTCTCCCTCTGCCTCTGCCTGCCATTCTGTCTGCCTGTGCTCGCTCTCTCCCCCTCTCTCTCTCTGATAAATAAATAAAATCTTTAAAAAAAAAAAAATTATTAAGGCAGTAACTCCCTAGAAGACTCAATGATGTGGCATAATAATGGCTCTGTCTTCTTTTTTTACCAAGCCAAAAAGAATTTATACTTCATAATGAATCACTGGGGATGGAATTTCAATTCCATTTGTTGAATTCAATTAACATTTTATGAGCACCTACTATGTGCCAGGTAGTATTCTAGGAACAGTAGGAATATAGACATAATCACTGCCTTCAGGGGGCTGACAGAAAGGGAAACAAATACTTTTCTCTCATGGGTACAATATTACAAGTAAGTACCTATACGTCTAGTACAAGTAACAAAGAGAAAGTAATTATTTGGGACATTCAGGGAAGTTTTCTCAAAGGAAAAGAGGACAGCTGTCTTAGGTTTTGAATAATAAATTGAGTATACTCCCATCCAAAGAAACCGAAAGTGACTTTATATATATATATATATATATATATATATATATGAACTCTTTAGATCCGGTAAAGTCAATGGATCCTGTCTTTATCATGATCAAGCTGAAAAGACTGGTGCTTTCCTAATTTCTAGGTCACCTTCTCCCTCTTGTGGACCTATGACTAGCCCTGCAGATATATCCATTTATTCTCCTCCATCAATGATATTTCTGCTGAGCACTCCCTGGAAAATCCCCATGTGAATAGAGCTGAGGCATTAAACAAGTTCACTGGCCCACAAAGCCTCAAGAGGCTTCAGACTGCTCCAACTCCAAAGCAATTCCCTCACAAAAGTCTAAAAAAACTGAGAAATTAAATGCGGGGTTCCAACTCTAACCTTCAATGTTCTGGGCCAAATTTCCCCAATCTTCTTTTATCATAAGGGAAAAGTGCAGATCAAAAGACATCAGTTCTCAGAACACAATCTTATTAAATACTTCAGATAAAAGGCCTTGTCACCTTTCTGGAGAAGGAATGCAGGCATAATTTAGTTGAGGAAGATTTGGCTCAGATTTTATCTCCTAGTTGTTGGGATTTTTATAGTGGACTTTCCAAACTGGGATCACTTCCAAAAACCTCATCAGTGCAATTCTATGGGCAAATAACTAAAACAATGTTTCTCCTATATCCCTAAAAACATTGTGTTGGTTACATTTCTACAGAGACAATAATTGTAAATGAATTATCAGACCTCCAGTTTCTTTCTTTCTTTCTTTCTTTTTTTAAAAAGATTTATTTATTTATTTATTTGACAGACAGAAATCACAAGTAGGCAGAGAGGTAAGCAGAAAGGCAGACAGAGAGACAGGAGGAAGCAGAGAGCAGAGAGCCCTACATGGGGCTTGATCCTAGGACCCCGGAACCATAACCCGAGCTGAAGGCAGAGGCCCCAACCCACTAAGCCACCCAGGTGCCCCAGACCTCCAGTTTCTTACAATGATCTATAGGAGCAACAGAGGTTCTGACAGAGAAAACTTAATATGTGAAAGCACTAATTTCAAATGCAGAGGAGGAAAGAGTGCCCTCTTTAGGACCTAATGGTTTGAATCCAACAGTTCTTTTTTTTAAGATTTTATTTATTTATTTGACAGAGATCACAAGCAGGCAGAGAGGCAGGCAGATATAGAGAGAGAGAGAGGAGGAAGCAGGCTCCCTGCTAAGCAGGACCCTTGGATCATGACCTGAGCCGAAGGCAGAGGCTTTAACCCACTGAGCCACCCAGGCGCCCTGAATCCCACGGTTCTTATAAGCACCTCTTAAGAAGTCATTTCTGTAGATCTAAGTTTTTTCATTTAAAAAAAGAAAGAAAGAAAAGAAAAAGGGCTGGATTAATACACTCTAGGTTTTCTCCAGTTTTAAAATGCCATTTAAGTAATTTTCTCTTTTTCCTAATACCAACCTTTCGAAGCCACAGGGACTCCTGCTGCAAGCTGCAGGGAGCCACAAGACCCTGATGTTCTGCTAGATCCTGGGCTATCAGACCCAAAAAGAAGTTTCTGGGGGCGCTTGGGTGGCTCAGTCAGTTAAGCATCTGCCTTTGGCTCGTGTCATGATCACATGGTCCTGGGATCGAGGCCCAGATCGGGCTCCCTGCTGGGTGGGGAGCGTGCTTCTCCCTCTGCCTCTCCCTGTTACTCCCCCTGCTTGTGCTCTCTCTTTCTGTCAAATGGATAAATAAAATTAAAAAAAAAAAAAAGAAGAAGAAGAAGAAGAAGTTGTTTCTCACCACCAGAAACAACTTCTTCTTCTTCTTCTTCTTCTTCTTCTTCTTCTTCTTTTTGCCACCCAAGTTATAAGTTTTAATCTGGAGTCAAGACTACACAGGCAGTTTGCCCTCTACTGCTCACAGGTAAAAGGAGACAAACTGTGAACTGGTTAAGAGCTCAGCAACAGAGCTATACTGAAATGACACACTTGTGCTCAATATTCTCACTATTTTCAAACACTATTAATTAAATCAGCAGCACTCAGGATCAAAATATGCTTCTTTTGTCTATCTCCTACTACAAGGCCAAAGAATAAATCTCCCTTCAAGCAGACTAGGCACACAATAAGGACACCTTCCTTCCCTGCCGGCCATACTAGTCTAGCGGCAGCAATAGCCCAACAGTGACACCTGCTGGGGAAAGCCAAGCAAGGGCGGGCTCATTAGCTAGAGAACATCTGGTCCCTTTTGAAGGTGGCAGAAGATGCTGATAAGCACTTGTATGTATTAGGGATTTACACTAGAATGCAGCCACTCAAATTACGAGGAAGTGATGGCCCTTCTATAAAGGCTACGCACTTGGAATATTGGAATATTTTACATTGTACCTCACTCACTTTTGAGCAGGCTGTCAGCCTTCCACAGTACATCTCATCATAGCTCATCGCAAGTGACTCCACAAATCATGTAACTACTATATTTTACAATGAAACCATGCATTATTTGTGTATTTTTAAAAGAAAAAATATACTTACACAACTGTTTACTAGAGCCTACATTTTTAAACATTTGAACTTCTTTTTTTTTTTTTTTAGATTTTATTTATTTATTTGACAGAGAGAAATCACAAGTACACTGAGAGGCAGGCAGAGAGAGAGAGAGAGAAAGAAGCAGGCTCCGTGCTGAGCAGAGAGCCCGATGCGGGACTTGATCCCAGGACCCTGAGATCATGACCTGAGCCAAAGGCAGCGGCTCAACCTACTGAGCCACCCAGGCGCCCTAAACATTTGAACTTCTTTATTTAAAACACAAACAGTTTCTGGGGTTTTTTGGTTTTTTTTGTTTTTTTTTTAAGATTTTACTTATTTGGGACGCCTGGGTGGCTCAGTTGGTTAAGCAGCTGCCTTAACCGGGCTGCCTTAATCGGGCTCCTTGCTCAGCAGGGAGCCTGCTTCTCCCTCTGCCTCTGCCTGCCACTCTGCCTGTGTTCACTCTCTCTGACAAATAAATAAATAAAATCTTTAAAAAAAAAAAAAGATTTTATTTATTTATTTGAAGAAAGAGACAGCAAGAGAGAGAACACAAGCAGGGGCAGTGGGAGAGGGAGAAGCAGGCTTGCCACTAAGCAGGGAGCCCGATGCGGGACTCGATCCCTGGACCCTGGGATCATGACCTGAGCCGAAGGCAGATGCTTAACTGACTGAGCCACCCAGATGCCCCAGTTTCTGGGTTTAAACGGTCTACTTTTATTAAGAAGTGATTAATATTTTAGTCACATGTGGCTATTTACATTGAATTAAAATTTTAAAATGGGGCGCCTGGGTGACTCAGTGAGTTAAGCCGCTGCCATTGGCTCAGGTCATGATCTCAGGGTCCTGGGATCGAGTCCTGCATGGGGCTCTCTGCTCAGCAGGGAGCCTGCTTCCCTCTCTCTCTCTCTCTCTGCCTACTTGTGATCTCTCTCTGTCAAATAAATAAATAAGGGCTCCTGGGTGGCTCAGTGGGTTAAGCCGCTGCCTTCGGCTCAGGTCATGATCTCAGGGTCCTGGGATCGAGTCCCGCATGGGGCTCTCTGCTCGGCAGGGAGCCTGCTTCCCTCCCTCTCTCTCTCTGCCTGCCTCTCCATCTACTTGTGATTTCTCTCTGTCAAATAAATAAATAAAATCTTAAAAATAAATAAATAAAATCTTTTAAAAAAAAATTTAAAAATGTACATCTAGCTCCTCAGTTCACACTAGCCACATTTTGAATGCTTATTAGTCACATGTGGCCAATGCCTACCATACTGGACAACACAGATACAGAACACTTACATCACTATAGAACAGTTTATTGGATGGCATTGTTCTAGAGAAACATATTATTTTCAGATGAAATTTTATGTCTGGGTCTGGGGAGTCAACAGGGGATATAGACAAATGGAAGCCGGACAAATGTTAATAATTTTTAAAGTCAGATGAGAGATATATGAAAATTCACTTATTAAACTTTCTATTTTTATATGAAGATTATCATAATAAAAAACTAAATGAAACTAAAATTAGCAAAAACGTTTCACCAAAAAATGAGGTATCACACTAAGGAATATACCATGGTTGGCAGCTTGGAAAAATCTGTAGTCCTACAAACTAGAATTCAAATCCCCACTCAGCAACCTACTTCTGGATCTTTAACAAGAAACTCAACTTTTCTGAGCCTCACTTTCCTCAAATGTAAGATGAGACATCTGGGGCACCTGGGTGGCTCAGTGGGTTAAAGCCTCTGCCTTCAGCTCAGGTCATATCTCAGAGTCCTGGGATCAGGCCCCGAATCGGGGTCTCTGCTCAGTGGGGAGCCTGCTTCCCCCTCTCTCTCACTCTCTGCCCACCTGTGATCTTTGTCAAATAAATAATAAAATCTTTAAAAAAAAAAATAAGATGAGACATTTAATACCTGCCTTGCAGAGTTATGGTGGAAATTAGAAATAACAAGTAAAAGATATAGTATCTAACACATAGTAGGGCCTCAGTAATTGGTATCTCTAATCATAATCAAACAGAGTTTACTTTAAACCACTCAGATATTTCTCAGACCACCACCAGAAGAGGTACTACTACAACAGAATGCACAAAGGCTAACAGACCAGAGGCCCACTGGTACTATGGAAACAGGTCCTGGGAGGCTTTTAGAGCAGTAACTAAAGACAGTTCTTTTACAACTACCTTTCATAAACCTTTTGCATGTCTGCTCTATGTCGGACACTGTGCTTGCTACCTTCCCACCTCTCTTGACAAAGAGCAGTAACAGTCCCAAGTTCCTAATATGGGCCATTATGCAAGGCAAAATATTACAAAGCTGGGAATTTAGGAGATGTTAACCCAGAACTAGTCCCTTATACTTAGTCTCAACTATAAGAGCATAGTAACGACCTCTATTATTTTGTCTATCTTTCATAGCCAACCAAGTGTCCTATCTTCCCCTTAGCAACAGCCTCTAGTAACCACCCAATAGCTTGCATTCAACATGTTCTTTCCTGTCTTAGAATGTGCTGGTCTCCTAAAATAAAAAGGTCTTTCCCTAATCCTACCCATCTTTCAAGACTTGATTTCGTACAGCCTTCTTTGATGATACTTCCCTTTCTCTGAAATGAAACTGCATTTAATCTCAGTACCGCACAGTGAAGCATTTGGGTCATCTACATTTTTTATATAATTGCATGTAAATAAGCCCTGCCTTTATAATAACACTCCCAGTGGGTAAAGACCAGGTATTATACTTCTTCCATATTCCCTACAGTGCCTAGCACAGTGCTGGAAAAACTGTAACCATTCAACAAATACTTATTAACTGGGTAACTCTCTAAAGCATCCTCCCAAAATAACAAGTACATTATGTGCACAATCCATATTCCCACCCTTGTTAGAAGCTTATGTCAGAAATTTCAGTTGCTTCAACAGAGGATGTAATGCAGAGCAATATGCTGTTTGGATCCAACAGGCATATTCTGGGAGTTGGTGATTACGCTAGATGTGACCTTTACAGAATTACAGAAAGAAGTCCCTAATAAATCAAGATAGATGCGCACACAGCCATACATGGAACATGTGGTAGGCGGTCAACTACACCCACTCCGTTTCTTCCATGGAAGAGTTGCCTGGGATGCTGATCTGAGTACGGAGAGGCCTTCCTTCTACAAATTATTCTTCTTCCTCACCTTGAGGTGAATGTCCATCTGGAAGATCTCCTCAAAGAATTTTTAACTAAGCAACTAATCTGCTATCCAAAAAAATATGTATCCCTAAAAAAATGGACTTTCCTTGACACACACACACACACACACACACACACACACACACACAAATTTTCTTTTCCCTTCTGTCAAGTTGCAGTGTTCCAAAAGATAAGGTTTAATAGGTGAACACAACTATCCAGAGAGACACGACTGAAAAAGAGCTAATATGCTAGTCTGTAGCACTCTGGGACATGTTCTTTTTTCACAATAACTAGTGCTCCACATACAATCCTCCAAGAAGGTCAAAAAGCAGGGCAGAGGAAGTCAATGGCTCTACCTCCTCCTGCACCTCTAACCTGAACTATATTCTTTTTTTTTCTTCTATATTCTCCTTTAAGGTGAAAGGTCTCACGGGCTTAGCCAGAAAAGGAGCTAGCAGAACCACGTGACTTATACTGTTAGACCCCATTCTATCTCTGCCACCAGAGCCAGATCTTCCAAGAAGATGCAATGGATATCAGGGAGACCAAAACCAGATGCACGGGTCCCAGACGCTCCAGATCCAACCACAACATCTACAGGACTGAAGGAACAGACGTAAGGAGAAAAGCAAGGGATGTAGGAGAAGACAAGAAAGCACCTGCTTACCTCCTGAGTGAATCTTCCTCAGAGCTCTCCTCAGGCATATCCTGATGTAAGGCCTCCTGTGGTACAGTTCCAGATCTGCTAGACTGGGTATAAATTCTTTCCCAGTGGCCTGTCTCCTGGTTGAAGGCCACTCCCACAGTCCTCTCCTCCTGCGGACTAGCAGAGCTGCTCAACTCCAGCCTGCTGGAGCTGGGCGTTTGGCCCTCAGTCCGCTCAAGGGGTGGCAGCTGGCTGCCACTCGATGGCATGCCCTCGAAGGTGGTGGGGACCTGCCAGGACGAGCTGGCCTCGCTAGAGGAGTAGTTGGGTGTGGTTCTTTCCCAGCGCAGGGTGTCATTGTTGAAGGTCAGGAGATTGTGGCAAGCACGACAGCGGTTCAGGTGGCCACGGGACAGGTTGGAGTTGTTCTCACTACTGTGCGGGGTGGGCTGGTGGGAGGGGCCTGGCCTCTCGGATTCAATGTTGTTATTGAGCATTTCCTGGGCCTGTTGGGTCTGGGGGGCTTCTCCACTCAGGCTGTGGTCCAGCTCCTGAAGCCGGTCATACTCCAGAAAGAAGCGTCTCAGGTCACACTGAAGCTCATGGCGAATGCTGCCTGAGTTGTTTTGGCTGGAGCCACTTCCTCCATCTGACTCAGCTGCCAACCCTGAAGCTGGAAAACCCCTCCCTTCTGTGGCTGAAGTGTACACAGACGCTTGAGAGCCACCTTCCTGCTGTCTCAGCACAGACAGCAAACTCACCGAAGAGGCACTGGTCCTGGGTGGAGGCATGGATTCTGCCTCAGAGCGGGAGTTCAGACTGAGCACTGTCCGGGTCCACTCGGACCCTGTCAGCCCAGGAGCTATTTCTCGGTGATATCTAGAAGGGTGGCTGGACAAAGGGCCTCCCAAAGAGCGACGGGTGGGGCCCAGACTGAGGTTGCGGAGCGTGTTGCCGGCAGTGCTGCTCTGGACTGTACTGAAGGCAGACGGCCGGTTCAGGAGGCCCTGGTCCTGCTGCGCTGACGAGGCCTGCTCCGGGGGATGGAAGGGCTCGGTCTGTACAAAAGAAAAGGAAGGGGTAGTAGCCCTGGCAGAAGCAGGGGGGACACTGTCCTGGTGTGGCAAGAGGGAAGGAACTCGAGTGCCAGAGCAGCGGCTGCAAAGGCACAGGATCCCAAGGTGCTGGCAGCACTCAGCTGTGGGGTAACTGACCCGCTGTCGGAGCCGGATGTAAGCGGAAGTCCTGGGGCGCTCCGTGGAGGGCTGAGGGGGAGGCGGTGGGGGTGAGGGGGTAGCAGAATCTTGCACTGTGCTTTGCTCTCCCACCTGGATGCCAGAGGAGCGGGAGGACAGCATGTGCAGGAAATTGTGGAGGAGAGGCGTCCGGCGAACTGGCTGTGATTGCAGCAGGGCACGCTGACGGTAGTGGGATAACTCTGTTCCGTCTATGGGAATCTCTGGTTCGTCATCACCCTGCAACGTGGAGCGAGGTGGGGCAGGGGGAGAGCGAGGCAGTTAGGTAGAAACTCCAGGTAAATCAAGGAAAACTAACTACTGACTCTGACTACCATCCAAGGAAAACAGTCTTCATGAAGAGACAACAACCCTACCCTGAAGCACTGAGGACTAACTGGCTTCAGCTTCCAAATCATCATATGGAATTAAACTGTTCACTTCCAATTAGTGACACTTCTGAATGCGTACAGAGGGCAAACCGACACTTTTACAAAGTGCATCTCTCTGACACAGAGGCATTGAGGGAAGCAAAAATGTCAAGCAACCAGAGACACAAAAATGACAAGCTATCCAATACAGCCTGGTTACTTCTAATAAAGTGGTCACTTGGGGGTTTCAGAATTAATTCCCCTGTCAAGGCTATGGCTAGCACTTTGAATACACAGTCTGAAGCTAGTTCTCAATCTCGACTAGAAAAGAAACACTTGGGCATTACAAAGTACAAGTCCAATAAAATCAGAATTGGAGCACTAGTTTAGGAAAAACTCCCAGTTTAGATGGAGTTGGAACTGCTGACTAACTTACCTGCTGATTAGAGGGGTTAACAATGGCTGTGAGTAAGTAGTGTCCGAGAGGATCAAATCTCACCAGACTGAAAACACAAAAAGAAAGACAGACATGCATAGATGTTAAATAAGAAGAGGAAGTCTGTGTTCAAATGTATGGCAATCACTACTGATAACTGCGGATTACCCAGGCATCCTCTTCATTCTAGGAACTTTCAAAACTCTTGAAGAAATCAAAATAATAGGGCTCATACTTCTTGTTATCTCCTCACACTTGCCAGAATAGGGGATTATGTATCACGAAGATAATTTCAAAAAGCACCTAGGCTTCTGTCCCAAGAAGCAGCTACATTAAGCACATGCTTGCTTATACTGAAGAGCCCAACAGAACAGTAAAGCACAGCACACTCCCATACCCTGCCACTGGGTTAGTCTGTTCTGCCCTCACAAAGCAGCTACACTGGCAAGAAGCAGAAGTTCTGGTGACAGTGAACAGTTTCAGCATCAAGTGATACAGCTGAGACTAGAAAATTTTCTTATATCCAACCGCAATACCAAGAGGACCAAAGAAAACCCATGCATCAGCTTTAATTCCAGCAATGTGTGTTTGCATTTTGAGGGCTAAATATCAATCAGCAGATCTGACACATAATTCATCTCCATTATCCAGTTTGATAAACGCAAATAACTGATTTAGCAACTTCCCACCAAACTAACCTCTACCTGAACACCATTCAGGTTTCCCAAAAGAGGGCCCTATCCCAAATCCAGACAGCTCTGAACGCAAAAGACATTCTAACAACCCTGGTCTACAAAGACCAGAAGATGAGACCAATCAGAAACAGCTAAAATGAACTACTGATTGGCCAGCAGCTTAAAAAGTAGGAGCTGTACACATAACCACCTGCTCTGAGCAGATATAACAAACTGCTTCCTCAAGGGACAGCAAGTGTAAATGTTCTCTGCCATGTTAGTCCTATGCCAGACATTGCTGGTGGCCAGAGCACTCACCGGACCCGTTCCATCTCGCTAGCTGTCTTCACGACAGCAAAGGGCTCTCGCCGACTCCAGTCCCAGAAGTGGATCTCGTTGGCAGTGGCAATCAACAGGAGCTGAGCCGTAGGGTGGAAAGCCAAAGAAGCAATGGCATTGTTGCTGTCTGTGAACCAGCTTTCACTGCCACCCTACAAATGAACCAATCCCAAATATTCTCAGGTTATAAACTGACAGCAGACTGGGATGTCAATTTCAAGAAAGGACCATTTAAGGTAAAATGACTACTTATAGGGCCTACTTTAAATACGTCCACTGTAAAATGTAGAAAATCAGTGATCTGGCAGAGTCGCCAATTTATCAGAAAATGATTACTGTCAGCTCAGTTCTCCAAGTCATCTGCAACCCAAAGCAATGAGCCTCCACATAGCCATGGTGCACAACAGCCCACTACTAAGTCATCAGGACAAGAAGCACATTGCTTTGGCGATCATGATCAGAACACATTACAATCCTTGCTCTAAAAAAAAAAAAAAAAAAAAAAAGGCATCTATCCTGAACATAATTTAGAACCTCCTGTACTATGCCACAATGGGCAGATGGAAGAATAGTTAAATGAGATATTCATCTTAGAATGGAGGAATATGGATTAGATTTCCCATTATTTAAGTGGGGAAGACCACCTCTTACTCAGATGTAGTCCTAAAAACCTGGCTAGTCTCTCCACCAGTTCAGAACTCAATGGTAAACAACTCTCTGCATTTAGAATACCAAAGAAATGGAAATACTTACATGCAAATCCCAAATTCTGACCTCCCCATCTAGGCAGCCAGAAGCAATAAGGCCTGAGATGGTAGGATGAAAAGTGACACACCATGGAGTACGGCGGTGTCCAATCAAAGAATGAACACACTTGCCAGTCTTCACCTCCGTAATATAGATATTATGGTTCACGTGGGTGGAGGCCAACAGAGTCCTAGGAAATCAAAGAGTAGGAAATGAATGTGAAGCATGTAGGAGGGTAACAAACTTTATCAGTTCTGGATAACTGGCTTTTGAGTATTCCTCACCCCAGCGTGGAAACACTAAACCCTAGGCATTATAAACAACAGAAGTATTCTGATCTTTAAAAGCTTTGGCTTCTCCACACTGTCCCCAAATGACACATGTCCCCTTCAGAGACTGTTTTTTTCCAGCAGAAAAATTATCATGCCATCAGTGGCCTGCATCACACTGCCAAAGGATTGTAATTGAGAAATTTTCTGAATTTGGAGGCTCAAGGTCCACTGTTTCCTTTGCTTATTCCTGTCATTTCTATGGTTAGCAATGCTCATCTACTTTCTATCCCCTTCTGATAACACTGGCAAAGTGCTGTTCATGCAAAGCTTCAAAGAGCCCTAGGGATGTTACCAAGCTAGACCAAATATACAGAAAGCAATGCTGTACCAAGTCTTAAGTTATAGATAAGTACTAGGTACCTGTCTGGGCTGAAGGCCAGTAAAAAGGTAGAGCGTGGACTATCCGGCAGTTCTACTCTCTGAAAAACAAACCAAGAAAAGTTAAAATACGTTATTTATAAACTATGGCTCACTCGATCTCAAAAAGTACAATAACCACTGTAGAATAGTAGTCAGTATAAGCTAAAAAACTGGAGACAACGATCAAGCCACAAGTTGAGAGACAGAAATCCAAATTACCTTTAAGAAAAATGTCTAGCTCTAAAGGGAAAAGATTATTTCTAGCCCAAAAATTCTTCCAAATTTATTTTTTAAACTCCGTTAAGTTAGATGTCTCAATTCTCTCACACAAAATAATTATGCCTCAATTCTACATCATTAGCCCATTCTAAAACCCCATCTACAGTTACCCCTACAAATCCAATGTCAAAAATATCTGTTTTTCCTACCTTGCCCTCCCATTTCATCCACCGAGTTTTATCTTCCACTAGCTCCTGCAGAAGCCGCTGAGCTCCAAAGGCCCGAGTGCCCCGTTCTCGCCCCCAGAGTATCCGCACAGCATTCTTCTCTGGAACAACCTTCATGGTGCTCAGTAGCCACTGTCACACCAGGCACAGGAAGAGAAGGAGCGAGCAACTGCTCCACAAACTGAAGCAGCTAAAATGAGGCCATTCAGGTCCTTGTAAGTTGTCTTCATGGAAATCTAAAGGATGAATATTAAAGTCAAAGAACATCTATTCTGCAATCAGAGAGGCTCCCCATTGCAAATGTGATTGAGATCGAAGAGGTTAAGTACTTTTTTTCATATTTAATGACACTCTCTCAGGAAGGACCCTTCTCCCAGACCTTTTCTTCCAAAAATATTTCATCCTTTTTTTCCCCAAGTTTTTTCTTAATTCTAGTTATCATATCTAACAAAATTACTTCATTCTTAAATTCCTTTCATATCCTCAGTAGCCCAGCCTTATATCTGAAGAATATATCATTCTCTAAGCAGTTAGTCTTACTATTTTATCAGGCAGGAAGAACTTTTGTTACTAATAAAGTCTAAAAACTTGTCAAGAACAAAACACAACACAGCACCTGCCCTCCCTTCTCACCATACTGCCTCCCTATCCCCCAACCCCCTCCTTATCACTTGGGCAGCCTCCAAGCCAAAGAACAGATAACTGATTTTAAAAGGCTGTAACCTGAGTTCTAGTTCTCTATCTCTTTTTTTTAAGTGGTGGTGGAAGAGGGGCAGAGGGAGAGAAGAATCTCAAGCAGACTCCATGCCCAACGCAAAGCCTGACATGGGGCTCGATCTCACAACCCTGAGATTATAACCTGCAGCGAAACCAAGAGTCAGATGCTTAACCAACTGAGCCACCCAGGGGCCCCAAGGTCTGGTTCTTATGCAGTCGCTTCAATTCTATCTCCTACCTAAACGCATGTGCATAAGGACTACTTTGAGGTATCTTTCTCACTCTCTTTTTCTCGTGTCCAGTGAAGTTCCGGAGTAGCAGAGAGGATGAAAAAGAAGGAAAAAAAAAAATTAAATTCCTTTTTCTCATCCACCACAAGCCTTAAGAGCATAGTTCTATAGTTTATCACAAAACAAAAATTCAACTAAAACATCAACTAGCAGCAAAATACACACACATGCAACAATTAAAGAACTGTGGTTCCTCTATACAATGGAATATGCAACCCAGTAAAACGGCACTTCAGAAAAATACAAGTGAAATGTTATTCACTGTAGTTCGGTTTTAAAAAATTTCAAATGTGTAGAAAAGTCGAAAAAACAGTATAATAAACACACTATTTGCTACTTAGACTCAACTGTTAATATTTGGCCACATTTGCTTTATCCAGCTCTATGAACACAATATTATTTGTGTTGTTTTTTTATTTTTTTCTGAACCATTTCATCAGGCTTCAAGATGCTTTAACCCTATACACCTCACTGTGCATCTGCTAAAGATAAGGACATTTGACTTCATAACCACAATACCAGTAAGTACAATGGGGACCAGTAAGTCCTCATTCAAATGTCCCCAACTATCTTAAAAAAATGTCTTTAATATTTGGCTTAAAAAAAAAAAAAACCAGAATCCAACCAAAAGTCAAGCAATGAATTTGGTTGTCATGTTTCTTTAGTCTCTTTTACTCTAAAATGGCCTCCAAGTTTTGCTTTGGTTGGTTTTATGTTTAGTTATTTACAAACAAGCTTTTTTTTTTTTTTTTAAAGAGGGGGAGTAGCAGGGGGAGAGCATTTTCTTTTTTTAAAGATTTTATTTATTTATTTGATAGAGAGCACGAGTAGTAGGGAAAGCAGCATGCAAAGGGAGAAACAGGCTCCTTGTAACCAGGAAGCCCAACACGGGGGCTCCATCCCAGCACTGAGGGCTCCTTACCTGAGCGAAAGGCAGATGCCCAACGACTGAGCCTCCCAGGTGCCCCAAGACAGAGAGAATCTTTTTTTTTTTTAATTATTTTTATTAATATATAATGTATTATTTGCCCCAGGGGTACAGGTCTGTGAATCATCAGGCTCACACATTTCACAGCACTTACCACAGCACATTCCCCAAGACACAGAGAATCTTTTTTTTTTTTTAAAGATTTTATTTGTTTATTTGACAGACAGAGATCACAAGTAGACAGAGAGGCAGGCAGAGAGAGAGAGAGGAAAGCAGGCTCCCTGCTGAGCAGAAAGCCCGATGTGGGACTCGATCCCAGGACCCTGGGATTATGACCTGAGCTGAAGGCAGCGGCCTAAACCACTGAGCCACCCAAGCGCCCTGAAGACAGAGAATCTTAAGCAGGCTCCACCCTCATCTCAGAACCCAACATACAAGGCTCAATCCTACGACCCTGAGATCATAACCTGAGCTGATATCATGAGTCACCCAGGTACCCCGAACACAAGCTTTTTTGAAGTCAAGGACAGGTGACTTGGGGAATGTCTTACATCTTAGTTTTGTCTGTTTGTTTCTTCACAGTGCCATTTAGGTTACCTCTCTATCCCTTACATTTCCTATAAACGGAAGGCTAGATCTAAAACACTGATTAGATTTAGGCTGAGAGTTTCTGGCAAGAATGCCTTACAGGTGATGCTATGTATGTACCTCCTGATGCAGCACAGCAGGTGGCCTATATTCTCAGGCTGTTCCACTTAGCGCAACTTGGAAAATTATGTGATAATTTGGAAAAATATGACTACTTGGTTGAGTCTGTAACTGAAAAAGCTCTCTTTATAAAGGTATAGTCCCTCCTCCCTTTATAATTAGCAATCTTTGGCTAATATTTGGCATCAAGTGAATATCCTGCTCCTTCTCAACTTTTTGCTTGATAGTTTAGCAGTCACTGATGACTCCTTGAACTATCAGGGTCTGAAATAATGTTGATTTTTCTAATTCCATCATTACTTCTACATTTATTAGCTGGCATTTCTTTTGAAAGAACTTTGCCTTAAAAAATTTAGCAGATTAAGTGGGGTTCCCCCCCCCTTTAATTACTGACTTCTGTCTTACTGTTTGTAACAGCAAAAACTGGGGACAACACAAGTGCCTATGTAAAAAGGGGACAAGATGACTAATCTATGGTAAGCAAGATTCTCTGGGTACTGATAACAAGAGGTCTCCAAGATAAAATATTGTGAAGAGAGGGGAAAAGCAAGGTACAGAGCACTATGTATAGTAATGCTATCTTTTGAGTAAGAAAAGAAATTAAATGGTCACTCATTAGGGACTGAAGGGACAAGATGAATGGAGACAAAGATGGAAGCAAGACTTCTCAAATATTTTCATTTTGTGTCTTTTTTATTTTTGAAATATATCACCTATGCAAAATCTATTTTAAAAATACTTAATGATATGAGGGGCGCCTGGGTGGCTCAGTGGGTTAAAGCCTCTGCCTTTGGCTCAGGTCATGATCCCAGTGTCCTGGGATCGAGCCCCGCATCGGTCTCTCTGCTCAGCAGGGAGCCTGCTTCCTCCTCTCTGCTTGCCTCTCTGCCTACTTGTAGTTTCTGTCTGTCAAATAAATAAATAAAATCTTTAAAAAAATATATATATATAAATAGATAGATAATTTAATGATGTGAAAAAATACCTGGTAAGTGAAAAAAGCAGAATACCAAAATTACATTTACAGTATGATCCCAATTTTGTAAAATATATATGTATGTATATATATATATATGTACATATAAAAGTCAAGCATATATATATGTACATGTACATACATGCACATGTACATATATATGTATATGTATATGTATGTACATATACATGTACATGTATATGGATATGTATGTGTATATATCTTGGAAAATAATGATACAAAAGAAATATAAATACTAACCATGGTTGTCTTTAGCTGGTGGGTCTATAAGTGATTTAATAATTAGAAGAGGCAATGTTCTTTTCACTTTTTAAATTTAAAAAGTAATAAATGGGGGCACCTGAGTGGCTCAGTGGGTTAAAGCCTCTGCTTTCCACTCAGGTCATGATCCCAGGGTCCTGGGAGAAAGCCCTGCATCAGACTCTCTGCTCAGCAGGGAGCTTGCTTCCCTTCCTCTCTCTCTGCCTCCCTCTCTGCCTACTTGTGATCTCTGTCAAATAAATAGATAAAATCTTATAAAAAAATAAAAAGTAATAAATCCTTACTGTAAAAAGTGAAACAACAATGGGCTCTTTACATTTCACAAATGGCTGCAATCTAAAAAGTATACAACTAGATGTATCCAAATATAGACAGAAGAAAAAATATTTATAGCCTGTGCTGAAAGGAGTTTTCTCCCTGGCATATTAAAATGTAGAAAGTCAGAAAGAGTCTACAGAAAGACACAACTCCAAGTTCCTAGACACATACATCACAGTTCCCTAATGAGTGATGAAGGAACCAACTCAAGTCTGTATCCTCATGGTACAGCTCTCATCCCTCATTAGCACATGGAATAAATATGTACACACTGACAATGTCAACATGGTGTAGGCCAACCATCTGAAGCACTTAAGGACAAAATAACTAGAAGGAAATAATCTACTTGGTGACCCTGACAATTCATGGCTTAGCAACAAAAGTCTGGAAGTCAAACTGCCACATAGCTGAATAATTACTAACCAGGAAGGTGCCAGCAATACAGTTCCCATTAGTTCACTTTAACCCTTTATTGAGTCTAATTTGCTTTTTGAGTCCATAATTCTTTTACCTAATACAGAGAAGTTCAGAAGAAATGAGTTTTGAGGGTCGCTTAAGAGTGTGACATAAGGGGTGCCTGGGTGGCTCAGTGGGTTAAGCCGCTGCCTTCGGTTCGGGTCATGATCTCAGGGTCCTGGGATCGAGTCCCGCATCGAGCTCTCTGCTCAGCAGGGAGCCTGCTTTCCTCTCTCTCTCTCTGCCTGCCTCTCTGTCTACTTGTGGTCTCTGTCAAATAAATAAAATCTTAAAAAAAAAAAAGTGTGGTATAAAAGTACTATCAGAGAAATATATTTATAATTTATAATTTTTTAAATTTTATTTATGTATAATCTTATAAAATGTGGTGAAAACAGCAGCAGTCCAATTCATTAAAAAAAAAAAAAAAAATCTGACCTGACCTGTGTAACTCAAGAGGAAGGAAATACAGGTCACAAAATCATATGATTCAGAGAACTGTGATACAACCTAAAGTTCCTAAAGGAACTGGAAGAGGAAAGAGCTGCTACAAGTATCAGTTACCAAGAAAACTAAAAACCTCAAGCTCAGGCTTACCAAAGAGCTTGTCTATCAATTCCCAAGGACCTAAACACACTAAACGTTCCAATGAGAAAGTTGGACTGATACCAGGAAGTCATAGGGTCTAAAACATTCACAGGCTTTCTTTTGTCCGAAGAAAAATATTTGCTCTGTTTCTTTAAAAGGATAAGGGACTTTCACTCCTCACAGCTACCTGAGAGGAGATTCTACTTTATTCTCTCCAAGGAACAAAAAGAGCTAAATCAGACTGAAGTCAGACAGGCCGGTTGCTGAGGAGGAAGTGCCAGTCAAGTGTGTTTTTCATTCCTCTTTTAAAAAAGGAGGAAGAAACAAGTTTCCCAATCTGTCCCTTAAAGCAGACTGAGACAAAGGGTGCCAAGAATAGTCTTTGTGATGCCATTACACAGTCGCCAGAATCAATTCTTGGTCACCAAGCCTATGCAAGTCAAGGAGAACCGGAAGGACACAAGTGAGGTGTGTACACAAAACAAATGCCCCTTTCCACATGCCCCTCCCCCTGCCATAACATGACTGACCGCTCTAAAAAAATGGGAAGATAAACCACCTTTAAAGACTTTCTCTTCTTAATTTTAGGTCATAATTGTATTTAACAACTACTAATAAAAATCACCTAGAGAGTATGCCACTCGTTCTCGGGAACGAGAAGTTAGATTCACAGGTTCCCCTAGCAAATTTGATCATCTAATGCCAGGAACTTTTTACTCCACCTTCTCCCTAGAGGACTTCAAGCATGTTAATTTCTTTGAGACTTGGTTTCCTTCTTTGTAAAACAGGAATGGCAATATATACTTATCAGGTTCCTGTGAGGCTCCAAAAGCAAAAGAATGGTAGAGTGTCAACATTGTCGCTGTTACTGTTGTCATTAGTACTGAATCCTCTTTGGGGTTCACTATGGTCTCCTTCACCAAACAATACAGCCAACAAAAACCCCAGAGACACAAGATGCTAACAACTCCCAAGAGTGGCAGACTTTTCTAAGAGACATTTCAAAGGCTATTACCAGACAACAAAGTAAAAAATACTCAGGAAAATAAAGTATATCTCTGTGGCAAAAATAATTAAATGTGGGGCACCTGGGTGGCTCAGTCAGTTAAGCATCTGGATTTTGGCTCAGGTCATGATCTCATGGGTCAAGAGATAGAGCCTTGCATTGGGCTCTGTGCTGGCTATGGAATTTGCTTAAGATTCTCTCTCTCTTTCTCTCTCTCTCTCCCTCCCTCCCCCTCCCTCTCCCTTTCTCTCACTCTCTAAATAATAAAAATAATATAAAATGAGATCTGAGCTACCTCTCCATAAGTAAAATGAATTAAAAAGCAGAACCAATAGGGACGCCTAGGTGGCTCAGTCGGTTGGTTAGGAATCTGCCTTCAACTTAGGTCATGATCCCAGGGTCCTAGGATTGAGTCCTACATTGGGCTCCTTGCTCAGTGAGGAACCTGCTTCTCCCTCTGTCTGCTGCTCTCCCTGCCTGTTCTCTCTCTCTCTCTCTGATAAATAAGTAAATAAAATCTTTAAAAACAAAAACAGAACCAACAATTTAGAACTCTATCTGCAACCTGGCTGATAATTCAGATCCCAAGTCCTCCCTTCCAATTGCATACCACGGGTGTGAATCAGAAAACTATTAGATCTGGAATGAACTGTTAAAATGGAGTATAAACCCCTCATTTCTTTGAGTAACTGCATCCCTCTCCACTGCACTAACCATGTAGGAAGTCTAAGAGTCAGATAAATTATGTAATACAACATATATTTCATAACACAGAGGATTCATCCCAAGGTTAACTCTTTAAAAGAAAAAAAAATAGTTCTTTAAATACTAAATCTAGGATTACTTGCATAAGTAAAGCTCTCCCAACAACTGGAAAATAAGCGACAGAATGTCAAGCCATTAATTAGAGGCCTAAAAGTAGCCCAGTACTCTTCAGAAACTCCATGTGGGTGGAAATACACACCGTTTTCTACAATTGGCAGCTTTGTTTTCATTAACAGCACTTTTTACAAAACATTTTAGGACACTTCAAATTACACTATATAGGAGCCAAGTCCACAATGTGAGCACCACAGTGAGCAACCAGACCTGCCTCCGTACAGCTCTTGCCTACCTCCTAGATGAGACTGAGTTTAGAGGTGGGCAAAGAATCTGGGGCAAGGCAACACAAATCTAGACCAGAGACACAGGGAACACATCCTGAAGGCAAACACACCTGGAAGCAGGAAAACATCAACTACTACCTGAATTGCGTATGTGCTGTGTATGGACTTCTAAAAGCTATCCTAGAATATGCCAAAGTGATAACTATGGTTAAATCTAGGTAGAGAAATATTTTTTATCCATAATTTCTAGGTAAGAGATAACACAGTATAGTGGTATACAGACCCTAAAATCAGACTGGCCGAATGAATCCCAGCTCTGTTATTTTCTTGGTAAAAGAAGGTTTCTTGGTTTCTTGGAAGAGTTACCTAACCTCCCTACACTTCAATTTCCTCACCATAAAATGTGACCACGGATGGTATGTATATGACAGGGATGCCAGGAGGATTAAAAGATTTACTAAATGAAAAGTACTCACTATTCTAGAATTCCAATGCTTATACTGGAATAATTTCATTCTGTAATGAAGAATTAAAATTAAAATAGCAGTAAGAGGGGCGCCTGGGTGGCTCAGTGGGTTAAAGCCTCTGCCTTCGGCTCAGGTCGTGATCCCAGAGTCCTGGGATAGAGCCCTGCATCAGGCTCTCTGCTCAGCGGGGAGCCTGCTTCCACCTCTCTCTCTCTGCCTGCCTCTCTGCCTGCTTCCGATCTCTGCCTGTCAAATAAATAAATAAATAATCTTTTTTAAAAAATCTGAGTATTGACATCTTTAAAAAAATAAAGCCACAAGGTAATGGTTAAAAAAATAATACCTAACACTTTCATGGGGCTTTTCATGTCCCAGGCACTGTTCATAGCACTTTGCATAAAGTAACTAATTTACAATCCTCAGGGCCTCTCCATCAGGGTTCATGAGGTCCCCAAGGAACAAGTCACACAGTCAGTAGTGCATTCAGGATTCAAACCCAGGCAGTTTGGCTCCAGAATCTGGATACTTAATTACTACAGAAAGCTCCAGAGTGCCTGACTGAGATACAACCTCCTATTCAGTCTCTCTTCTATGCCATTTACTAGCCTCACATGTATTTGGTCATCAATAAATGTTTCACTGTCTTACAATATATCAACTGGAAATCTGCTTGCCTTATATTTGTAATGTTCATGTCCTCAAAGGAGAAGAAATGAAAGAATGACATTAAGGAAAAATGAAAAAAATGTTTTCACTTCTTCCTTTACAGCAATACATAGTTTTTAAGAGAAAAAAGGACTATAAACTCTTTGACCAGAAATAACTCTGAATTTGATAAAGTACCATATGAGACTATATCATGAAATTCAGCTACTATGTATTTACCCTACAAAATTACAAACTCCATCGAAATAAGGAAAATTACTTCTCAACAGGAAATAGAGATAGATGCCACAATACACTGACTTCTGTCTGGCTGCTAGGAGAGACCACAGATCTTGAAAAACTTAATCTAACAGAAGATGTAATTGTGCGTACTCTGTCAAACCTGTGCATACTCTTTTGTCAAACATGGACTACAACATAAACACATCTCAGAACAGAAAGGGACTCTTACACGTACAGTCTCGTGCCAATCCTTTCTCATCCACGGGTAAGTGCTAGTGACCTCCCTGCGTCGCCAGAATTAGTTCCAAGAGGCCTGTCACTAACTTAGTTTACCATCCTATGCTAGATTCTCTCCAAAGACAGTTGCCATCAATTCCTTCCTACCCTACTCCCATACTGCCCCACCCATTGAGAGAGAACATATTTCTCACCCCATGAATACAGGCTGACCTAGGGACTTATTTTGACCACAAAATGTGGCTAAAGGGATTTGTCAATTCCAGGCCTGGCAGCTTCATATTTGAAAGACCGCATGTTTAAAATGAAGTACAGAGGCAGTGGATATTCTGAGAGCAGGGATGAAATATGAGATATTATATCTTTCAGGCCTCAAAGTGCCAGATATAAAAGTGATGTGAATTAATGGGTAAAGATAAGACAAGAGATAAGAAGCTTCAATGACTGATTTGTACCACTGAGTTGTTATGTAATCTTTTACAAATCACACTGGTGCTGAATTTCATCTTTCTCCATGTACAAACTGAAAGTAATAACACCCTTTTTGTACCTTAAAGGAATAATGTCCTTGGAGTATAATTAGAAGAAAAGGGCTACAAAAAATCCAAGGCAGGTACTACTTGTGGAAGTAAAAGCCAAGTTGAGAACCAAAAATAAGGACAGTACACAACAAATGGTAGTTTGCACAAAGAAGTCTGGCACCCAGAGTGCAAAGGAAATGACAGGAGCCACAAAGCAGAATCAGAGAGTACCTTTAATTAATCACCTGGGGGCACCTGGGTGGCTCAGTGCGTTAAGCCTCTGCCTTCCCATCGGGTCATGATCTCAGGGTCGTGGGATCAAGCCCAGCATCAGGCTCTCTGCTCAGCGAGAGCCTGCTTCCCTTCCTCTCTCTCTGCCTGCCTCTCTGCCTACTTGTGATCTCTGTCTGTCAAATAAATAAATAAAATCTTTAAAAATAATAATAATGGGGACGCCTGGGTGGCTCAGTTCGTTAAGCAGCTGCCTTCGGCTCAGGTCATGATCCCAGCATCCTGGGATCGAGTCCCACATTGGGCTTCTTGCTCGGCAGGGAGCCTGCTTCTCCCTCTGCCTCTGTCTGTCATTCTGTCTGCCTGTGCTTGCTCTCTCTCTCCCTCTCTTTCTCTCCTCTCTCTTTCTCTGACAAATAAATAAAATCTTAAAAAAAAAAGATTTAAAAATAATAATAATAATAATCAATCACCTGACAAACTGGAAGCAATAATTTGAGAGAATCAAAACGAGTACAATCGAGATTATACACAGACCCTTTATAAGAAGCCAAAGGCCCAGAAATAAAATGCTATTAGACAGAATCTATATTCCCCACTGCAGATATGCACAACATTTATGTTCAGAATTTACAAATACTCCAAAATACAATTGTCTCCATCTAAAAAGTCAGGCTAAGAGGTAATAATGAAGCAAGTACCTGGTACAAAGCTGGTCAGCCCAAGTTTATCAAGAGGTAAGTAAGAAATATGACCTCTTTTTTGTTCTCATACCCACCATCACCCCCAATGTTTTTCATATAACTCAGAATGAGTCATACCTCTACAGTGTGTATCACAAATAAGCTAACAGCTTTACAAAATGCTTTGAAGACACAAAACTAAATAAATTCTATTTATTGTTATTACAATAAAGAAGAAGAAGAAACACTAGATTTTCTGTTACAAATATTGCTTACTAGGGCTTCCTAAAGTAATTCATAATGATGTAACTTAATGCCTGAAACACAGCAGTCTGTACTCAAACACAAAGCGTGATCAAAACTGGAAACAGAAAGCCACAGGTCCCAAATTTGAGTCTGACAATCATTCTTATAGCCACTTACCTCAGAAGGATAACAACAACAACAACAACAACAAAAAAGACGAAGTTTTATCTGCAAACCATTCTGGGGAAGGCATCCACTGAGAACACAAGAACCCTGGAAACACAAGGAAGAACAGGAGGAAACCACAGAACCAAGAAGAAAGTAAAGCTCAATTTCTGAGTCCCAAACTATCAACAGAATTAAGAAGCCAGCAAGGCTACTCTTAAATGCACAATAAGGCAAAGAGATCTTCCATTAGTAAGCAAATTAAAAAAAAAAGAAGAAGAAGAAGAAGAAGAAGTAGCTTTTGATAGAAGAAATTTCACAGAGGCAGAAACAGCTTAACTCCAGAACTGGGAATTGACCCCAGCTGCCTCAGGCAAACATGCCTAATGACTCTGGCAAAAACATACCTTTCCTCCACCAACATTAGGAGGTTGAAGTAGAGCCAACTGCAAATCATGAAGGATGGCACCTTTCTGTTTTCTGCATAGTCTTTGGGAAAAAGAAGACTGTAACTCTTCCCAGTAGTACCACACTGCCCCCAGATACTCCTGGAAGCCCCTGGAGCCACAGCAACAGTAATGTAAAATGCTGAGAGAACATTCACCCAAGAATCCTCCCAGGCCCCAGGACAGATGAGATTACTGAGATTATTGAGATGAGATTATTTAAGAAAAATAAAACCTGGAAGAGGCTAGGAAATGCATCTAGGTTTGCAAAATGAGTCGGTAGACAAAGCAGGACTTGAATTCAGGCTTTTTCTTTAGATAGCATCAGAACTGAGCTTGACTCCCGGTCCTTGGCTCAGCAGATGCCATGTTCAGTGTTCTCCAATGTTAGAGTCAGCCCAGGTCAGGGTTCTTGGCTGACTAGAATAGGGAAAGAAAAAATTTCCCTCCAGGCTTCAGGAAAAGACGAAGTCAAATTATTAAATGTAGAGCCCTTAAGCTAAACGGTCCGGCTGCTTGTCCATCTTGCCAATCACATCTCTCAGCCAATCAAAATAAGTCACTGGATTTAAGAACCTAGCCATTTTAAGCTTTGATTGGAACCTGGATTCCATTTCCCCAACTTTCCAAATAAAAAACACTTAATAGGAGGAGAAGGATACAAAAGTAATGATAGCCAAGAAACATTTATTAAACATCTATGTACTCAGCACTATTCTAGGCACTGAGAATAGTATGGTGAACAAGAACATTCCCACCCGCAGGAAGCTTATGTGATTATGTAATTAAAAATTGAGGATACTTTCTGGGTACCTGGGTGGCTCGGTTGGTTGGGCATCTGGTTCCTGATTTCGGCTCAGGTCATGATCTCAGGATCCTGGGATTAAGCCCCATGCTCAACAAGGAGTCTGCTTAAGGATACTCCCTCCCTCTCCCTCTATCCCTCCCCACTCCCCTCCTCTCCTTCTCTCTCTTTCAAATAAATTAATAAATCTTAAAAAAAAAATTGAGGATATTTTCATGCTAGGAAGAGAATATGAAAAGTAATATCTTTGGGGGGAACAGATTAAATGAAGGAAATCAATAGCTGAGAATCACTTTCCATTTTCCTATGAATGGACCTGAGAAAATATAAATAAGTCAGGAGAAATTTTTAAATATTTTCATATAAATGAATACTATAGTAATATAATCCAACATTACTTCCTATATGACTAAATTTGAAGGCATCCTTACCTCAAAAGTAAACAGTGGCCATTTTTTTTAAGATTTTATTTTTTAAAAGATTGTATTTATTTATTTGAGAGAACAAGCGCACAAGTGGGGGTAAGAGACAGAGAGGGAGATAAGCAGACTCCCTGGCTGAGCAGGGAGCCCAAAACTGGGCTTGATTCCAGGATCCTGGGATCATGACCTGAGCTGAAGACAGATATCCCAAAAGTAAACAGTGATCTTAAAGCCTTGTTAACTACGTGGCAGAAAAATCCCTTTATTGAATTATTGCCAGCTGATAAACACAAGTGGCAGAATATAACATATATTTAAAGCAATACTTTTATGTAACATTCACTGAACACTTGCTATACACCCGGCAGTGCTACCCACTTTTCCATACATCATCTTGTTTATTTCTCACAATAACACTATGAAGATAGGTACTATCATTATCCCCATTTCACAAATCACAAAACTGAGGCTTAGAGAGGTTAAATGATTTGTCCATATGGAAGATTAAAAATCAAATCAGTGGCCAAAGTCCATGCTCTCGCACAGTACACACTGCTTCTATAGAATAAACACTAAACCTCAGATACAGAAAAAATTCCTTTTTGTGTCCTCACATCTAGAAGGTCATAATTATAAACAGTTGATTCAGAAGAGAGAGCGAGAATGAATAAATTCAACTGAATCTGAGTCAGAACACAGTGACTCATGCTATACCCTTAGGCAAATTCCAGGATATCCGTGCCTCAATCTCCCTATCCATAAAAGGGGCTAACCTCACCAGAGCTAACCATTACTTGCCTCATGGAGGTCTGTTAATTAGTATTTATAAACTTAAATTAAACTTTTTATTTTGAGATAATTGTAGACCTACAGGCA
Organism: Mustela nigripes; assembly: GCF_022355385.1. NCBI lineage: Eukaryota > Metazoa > Chordata > Mammalia > Carnivora > Mustelidae > Mustela > Mustela nigripes. Next base: position 2,639,482 of record NW_026739491.1, read on the forward strand.
GTTGTAAGAAATAATAGTGAGAGAAGATCATCAGATGAAAGAGACAAGAAAAACTACAGTGTTATTATTGCTTTGATTCTAGAGCAAAGCACCAGAAATCAAGGAGATGAGTTAAGTGCGCTATATGTGATTTGGGACTTAAAAGGGGATCAGTTGAAATCCTTGTAGTGATGGAATTGTTCAGTATCTTGACTGTATCAATGGTAATATCCTGGTTGTGATAGTGTATTATGGTTTTGTAAGGTGTTACCATTGGGGGAAGCTGGGTAAAGGAAACACATGATATTTCTCTCTCTTACTAGTATTTCTTACAAGTGCCTGTATATCTACAATTATGTCAAAATAAAAAGTTTGAAGGGAGGGGGCACTGGGGGCATCTGCCTTCAGCTCAGGTCATGATCCTAGGGTTCTGGGATCAAGTCCTTCATCAAGCTCCTTGCTCAGCGGGAAGTCTGCTTCTCCCTCTCCCTCTGCCTCTCCCTTTTTCACTTCTCCTGCTTGTGCTCTCTATCTCTCTGACAAATAAATAAAATCTTTAAAAAAATTAAATTTAAAATTAAAATTAAATTTTAATTTTAATTTTAATTTTAAAAAAGGGAACACATGCTTCTTAACATACTCAACAAGTAAAACAATAGTCTGGTCACAATCTCCCTCCCAATCCTTCCCATTCCCACCATGGAAACTCACTGCTTATATAAACATCCGGCAGTTTTTTTTTCCCTGTATCAAAGGGAACCCACCTACTTCACCTATTACCACGGTATCATGGAGAGCTCAAAAAATAAATCTTTAGGGCGATTGCGTGGCTCAGTTGGTTAAGTGACTGCCTTCAGCTCAGGTCATGATCCTGGAGTCCTAGGATAGAGTCCTGCATTGGGCTTCCTGCTCGGCAGGGAGTCTGCTTCTCCCGCTGACCTCTCCCCTCTCATGCTCTCTCTCTTTCATTCTCTCTCAAATAAATAAATAAATAAACCTTTTTTTTTTTTTTAATCTTAAAAAAGGGGGGGGGGCCTGGATGGCTCATTGGTTAAACCTCTGCCTTCAGCTCAGGTCATGATCTCAGGGTCCTGGGATTGAGCCCCGCATGGGGCTCCCTGCTCAGCAGGGAGCCTCCTTCCCCCTCTCTCTCTGCCTGCCTCTCTGCCTACTTGTGATCTCTGTGTCAAATAAATAAATAAAATCTTTTAAAAAAAATCTTTAAGCACCAAGCAGAATGACAGGTATGGAATATTTTCTGCCTGGGAAAATTCTGACAAATGTTCCCTCTGCTAATGTACAGTAGCATTTAGTGAGAGTGAACATCAGAGTACAATACAGTAGCATTCTAAAGAGACTGCACAAATGCAAGGTCTTCAGCAGCTATTCTAGGATCCCAACCCCCTCTGTGTCTCCTCCCTGGAACTATCCTGTAGGTCCAGAGAGGAAGAAAGGCTAAAAGATTTCTTTTCAGCAGAAAATTGCTAGAGGGGATAATTCTCCCATATAGTCAAGACACAGCAAACCAACTTCCTGAAAACATAGTCCTCCCTCAAGGAGAAGCGCAAAATGTATTGTCGATAATTTTTTAAGACATCCATTTTTGTAATAATTACTACCACTATTATTGAGTGCTACTGTTTCATATAAGCAATCTCTAAAGCCCCCTTCTACCCTTCTACCGTTTTACAAAAACCGGGTTCCATGTGTAATTGCTTGCCCATGATCAAACAGTGAGTACATGACAAAGTTGGTGTTTGAAGCTATAAAACTACTGCTCTTCCCACTTTACCAGGTCTTTCTATATTATCACATGCCAACAGGAGAGAGTCAATAAATTCAACACGTGTATTTAGGCAGATGCTATTTTCCACATATGTCTGCTGACTGTGAGCCAACATTTCTTTTTTCCATTTAGCATATTTGGGGGAAACTATACAATATGCCCAGCCCTATTATAGGCAACAGGGACAGAGAGGTTAAATAAACAAAAAACAGAACAGGCCTCCAACCTCCAAGAGCTTTCAGTCTCGTGGGGAGTAGTCTACAACCACAGTATGCTGTAACTATACAGCTCCCATACTGAAATGTAGGAACTACCCACAAGGAAGTACAAAGTGCTATGGGTTTGAAAAATCCAGCTATCCATCCAAAAGCAAATGATAATCTTTCACACTAGCTTCCTTACAAGTGTTCTTAGTTTCAATTCTGCCCTGATATAACGTCCTTCCATACAAAACACTGCCTGGAGCATACTCAACAAGTAGGAACAAAAGCTTGCCAGCTCATGTCAGCATAAAGCTTCTTCTCCAAAAATAATGCTGTAATTCTTTAAAATTTTGGCAATGAGGGGAGCCTGGGCAGCTCAGATGGTTAAGTGACTCTTGATCCTGTCAGCTCAGGTCATGACTTCAGGGTCATGAGTTCAAGCCCTGTATTGGGCTCTAAGCTGGGAATGAAGCCCACTTAAAAAATATATATTTATTTATTTAAATTTTGACAATGAAAATATCTTTAACCTTTTTGGTCAAATCATGGATGTACAGAGTTAAAAGTGAGTCAAGTCGTCATTTTGAACATATATCTTAGAAATTTAAATTCACTTGTCCCTTGTTACAAGCTTTACTAAGAGCAGCTCTAAGACAAAAGCCCAGGTTTCTCAATTCATTGTACAGAGTTTATTTCCACGACTGCTTCTTCCTTTTAAGTCCAGTAAAAATGAACTTAACAAAGTAAAGGTTTTTCTCTCTCTCCTTTTTAAAGATTTTATTCATTTATTTGACAGAGAGAGAGATCACAAGTTGGCAGAGCAGCAGGCGGGGTCGGGGGTGGCAAGGGCAGGGAGAGCAGGCTTCCTGATGAGGAGAGAGCCTGATTCAGGGCTCGATCCCCTGACCCTGACATCATGACCAGAGCCGAAGGCAGAGGCTTAACCTGCTGAGCCACCCAGGAACCCCTCTCTTTTTTTTTTTTTAAGATTTTTTTGTTTATTTGAGTGACAGAACAGGGTAGGGGGTATGGGCAGAAGGAGAAGGAGACTCCGCACTGAGTAGGGAGCCCAATGTCGACCACACAGGGCTCAATCCAAGAACCCCAGGGTCGCAACCTGAGGGGAAAACAGACACTTAATCAACTGAGTCACCCAGGCGCCCCTGCTTTTTCTCTTTTCAACAATAATAGATGCATTCATGAATACATAAACATGCGCAGTTTAAAGACTATCAAAAACAAACATGCTAAACACCATGATGCGGTACATACAGAGGTAAAGGACTGCCTATCCTTGATAAGGAAGATCTTCAAGCATTTGGGAGTGAAATGTCAATATATTCTTAAAAAAAAAAAAAAGCCATCAACATCATCACCATCTTACCAACAGCTAGCATTTTAGGGGTATCCACTATGAGCCAGGCAACTTGCATCTTATTTCTGATCCTTAGAACCACTCTGAAAAGACAGGTATTATCACTGCACTGGGTATTTGCGGCACCAGGCTGACAGAAGTATCCTCAAACCCCACGGCTACCCCAGGGGCTGAGCCAGAATGCCATCTAGAGTGTATGCTCTTTTCCCACTATCCTACACTCCTCAAGGACAGAATAACTGCACTGCACATGTGGCTGGGACACCAAGTCACTTCGAATTCTGACATAATTTCCTGACTGGCAGTTATATAATTTAGCCATCTTTTCAATCTTCAGGTTATTTTCAATAATCTTCTTTCACGATTCCTCAGTGGTCTTCCAGGTTTTCTTTCTTTTCTTGAACAAACAGATACATTTTTTCCAAATGGAATCTTATGTGAAAACACTAAAATATAAGAGATCAAAGAAGAGCTGCTCTGATTTAAGCAGAGTGGGAGAACCAAAGCTCTTCCTGACTCTCACAGCCATTCCTTGGGCACCTCCAAAGAACACACTTCACTGGCTCAGTCAGTAAAACATGGGATCTGGGGGTCGTGAGTTCAAGTTCCATGTTGAGAAAGAAGTCTACTTATTTTTTTGATTTATTTATTTGAAGGGGGGTGTTGGGCATGCCTGCGCAAGCAGTGGGGAGGGGCTCCCAGCTGAGTGTGGAGACTGATCATGACTGCTAGGTCATGACCTGAGCCAAAACCAAAAGTCAGATGCTCAACTGACAAAGCTACCCAGGCACCCCAAGCCTGCTTAAAAAAAAAAATTTTTTTTTAATTAATTAAATTTTAAAAAGAAGTGACAGTATAAAAAATGAATAACACTAGGGGCGCCTATGTGGCTCAGTGGGTTAAAGTCTCTGCCTTTGGCTCGAGTTGTAATCCCAGGGTCCTGGGATCGAGCCCCACGTAGGGCTCTCTGCTCAGCGGGGAGCCTGCTTCCTCCTCTCTCTGCCTGCCTCTCTGCCTGCTTGTGATCTCTGACAAATAAATAAAATCCTTAAGCTAAGCTGAAACCTTCTTCTCAAAAAAAAAAAAAAACCCCACTAATTTAAAACAGAAGACTCTAACTTCTCCATCACAGCTTTGCCATTCACCATGTGTATAACCTTTGGCAAGAAAACGTTTCAATTTTTCCTGTCCTTTACAATAGAGATATCACCACCCACTTTATAGGTTTGTTATGAATATTACAAGGAGAAACAAATACAAAATTCCCAGTTCATGGTAAATATTCAAAAGTTGGCTCCCCTGCAGAGGGAACAGTTGTTGCCAACTCAAGAAAGCTCAATAAATATACTTGATGATATTTTTGGTAGCAGAGAAGTGAAAAAGTAAATGCTCCCATACCTCAACTAAAATGAACATAATAAATCCATTAAACCTACCTGCCAAGGTAATACCCCTTCCAAGTTAGCTTCCCAGTCAATGACCCATGGAGCTCAAAACATGATTTTGATAATAGACAAGAGATCCCTTATGAGATACTTCAATGTCAACTGTGAGTGTCAGGTGAATGTGTTAACGTTCTCAGTACCTTAACTTTGGCATTTCCTGAGCTGAGCATTTAAACTGGCAACTTAAGACTGCATTTAATGAGTATTTTTATGTTTATGTTCTACAATAGAATCTAATGTTTATTTGCCCAGCTTCTGGACTTCTTTCTCTTCAAGCACTAAAAAACAAAATACATTTATGTGTGTTCACCTTCACCAAAGCAATTTTAACCCAGTCCTTCCTAAATAGTCATTAAGAATCTACTATCTTAGTCTGTTACTGATAATATGTTCCATCTCTACATGTATAACAGGAGACCAAACCAATTTTTACAGGAAAAGACTGTGAGTCCTAATCTAGACACAGCCAACAATTCTCAAATCACACACTCTATGGAAGCTGCAGATGTTGGCTTTGATCCCTATGGTTTAGGAAGAATCACAACAGTAATACATCACACAGCTATGAAAAGACTTGTTTATGATAAAGAACACATCCCTAAGCATTCAACCCAACAGCCAGTAAGATTCAGAATACTAATCTTCCATTTTACCAGGAGACCTTGAGCAATTTACCTACTCTCTACTGATTATTTCGTCATAAAGAAAATGAAAATATACTTATTACAATGCCAGAGATACCATTCTGATTAACCATCAAACAACTATGTACTGGGGTTACCAGGGACCTCAGCAAGTCATCTTTCTCATCTCCCTCATTCCTTAACAAGTCCACACCTACATCATCCTAGAAAGATAGTTACTAAGTCTTTGAAGAATGTATTTCATAACCTTCCTTGGTAGTAATCCAGTATCTTGTTGTCAGGAAGTTCTTTCTAATTTGTAATCTATATTCCTTTGCCATTAAAACACATTCCCTCTTGTTTTCCATGGAAAAAGAACATCTGCCTAATACCACCTGAACAATATCCCTTCAAGAGATTATAAAATATAGGAGGCCCATTTTAAAAGCGTCATGTAAATGCAACATGGCTTTAAATGGGTCATCTTAGACAAAGAACATGATTAGGAGTCTTAAATTCCCAGTTCCATCACCGACTTGCTCTGAAGATAGAAGTTAAAACCATGCAGATGCTGTACCTCAATTACTCCATCAGTAGAATGCAAATAATAAAACTGGTATGTTAGGCAAATTCAGTTCCTCAAAAAGTTAAACATAAAGGAAAGAGTCTCAATCCCAATCTAAGGCTAGCCAGCAACTCTCAAATCACACACTCTGTGGAAGCTGCAGATGTTGGCTTGATCTCTATGGTCTGAGAAGAATCACAACAATAATATGTTACCAGATAGCCCTGCAATTACACTCCTGTGTAGATACCCAAAACAACTGAAAACAGGCACTCATACATGCATGTTTATAGTAGCTCTTTTTTTTTTTTTTAAGATTTTATTTATTTATTTGACAGAGAGAGAGATCACAAGTAGGCAGAGAAGCAGACAGAGAGAGAGGAAGGAAAGCAGGCTCCCCAACGAGCAGAGAGCCCGACGCTGGGATCATGACCTGAGCCAAAAGCAGAGGCTTTAACCCACTGAGCCACTCAGGTGCCCCTACAGTAGCTCTTATTCATGATCTCCAAAAGGTGGAAACAGTCCAAATGTTCATCAATGGATAAATGGACAGATTATTGATATATACATACACAAAAGGTTATATACCATTATGATTCCATTTTTTTAATAGATTTTATCTATTTATTTGACACAGAGAGAGAGCACAGCAGGCAGAGGGAGAGGGAAAAGCAGGCTTGCCAAGCAGGGAGCCCAATGTGGGGCTTGATCCCAGGCATGACCTGAGCCGCAGGCAGACACCTAACCACTGAGACACCCAGGTGCCCCTGTGATTCCATGTATATAAACTAGCCAGAATAGATCGATCCATAGATACAGAATGCAGATTACTCCTTTCCAGGCTGGTGGAAGGAGGGAAATAAAAAGAAATCGCATAACGGAAGAGGTTTTACTCTTCCAAAACATCAAAATGTTTTGGAACTAGATAGAGGTGGTGGTTTCACAACACTGTGAATGTACTAAACATGACTGAATTGTTCACTTTAAAATGGTTGATTTTGGCAGGGCATCTGTGTGGCTCAGTCAGTTAAGTGTCTAACACTTGGTTTCAGCTCAGGTCATGATCTCAGGGTGGTGAGATTGAGCCCGTGTCCTCCTGCTCCATTGAGGAATCTGCTTGAGATTCTCTGCCTCTCCCCTTCCTTGGCCCCTCCTTCCCCCACTTATAAGAGTGAGTGTGCTCTCTAAATAAATAAATAAGTAAATAAAAATCTTTAAAAAACAATGAAAATAAATTTTAAAAATAAAATGGTTAATTTTGTGTATGCGACTTTGACCTCAATAAATTTAATTATTTTTAAAAGATTTTATTTGTTTGTTTGACAGAGACACAGCAAGAGAGGGAACATAAGCAAGGAAAGTGGGAGAGGGAGAAGCAGGCTTCCCCACTGAGCAGGGAGCCCGATGCCATGCCCAATCCCAGGACCCTGGGATCATGACCTGAGCTGGAGGCAGCCACTTTACGACTGAGCCACCCAGGCACCCCTACCTCAATAAATTTTTTTTAAAAAGCTAGAAAACTGATGGGAACACTATCCATTAAATGTTTAGCCCTTCCCAGGAAAGTCATCATATAAAATTCCAGGCAGACTGGTAGCAAAAATGTTTTCTATTATCTCAGTATAGTCTATTAGATTCTAAGCAAAGAATATTTAAATGAGAAACAAAACAAATCAAAATAAGGTCTAGAATCACAGTTATACAGTATTCTATATGACAATAAGAGCCAGCAAATAAGCAGATGAGTGAAAAGATAAATAACCAACCACATCAGCTAATTAACTATAGCAACAATGGCCATAGAAAGCAATAAGAAAAAATAAAGGTAAGGAATGAATTTTAAAAGCCAGTAATACCAAAATACAAAGACACATTAGGCAGGGAGGTGAAAACAGAGAAGCTAATGACAGCAAAGTTAAAAAGGACATACACCCTTAAATTCCAAGGCCACATACAAAGACCATGAGAATCTCTATTCTTGCCATTTTGCAGTTATCCTCATTCCTTAACCTCTTTCTTTCTCCTTTAATCCAACCTCCTGCCAAGATACCAAGGCTAGGCTGTCAAGGAGAAAATAAAAATGTATTGTTCCTATTGTCATATCACTTCCTTTTAAAGTATTACTTTTTATGGGGAGACACACGTGTTAACTACCAAAATGTAAAGACCACCTTTCCCACCTTTTAAATTCACTTCAGTGAATTCTTCTGGCCTTACTTCCTTCCAACACTGTTTGTTTTTTGTTTTTTAAGATTTTTATTTATTAAAGAGATTGATCGAGAGAGAGCACAAGCCAGGACAGAGGAAGAGGGAGAGGGAAGAGCAGACTCCCCACCGAGCAGGGAGTCCCGATGTGGGACTAGATCCCAGCACCTTAGGATCACAATCCAAGCTGAAAGAAAATACTTAACCTAACCAGCTGAGCCATCCAGGCACCCCCAACACTGTTCTTGTTATGCTCATCAATGATCTTTGTGTTGCTAAATCCAAAAAACACAGGCAATCACTTTCTTCTTGAACATGTTCCTCTCTCAGTTTCTGAGATTTCCTATTAAATGTCCTGTTGCTTGATTAGGAACACTCTCCTGTTAGTTTACACATCCATGCCCTCTAGGTAATCTTGGCAATTTTCCTTGACTGTAAACACCACCTGTCTACCAAGAGCATCCGGATTTACCTTCAGGGCCCCTTCCAGCATCACTCAAAGGCTCCTTGCTTGATGTCTCCACTTGTATGTTCTCAACAGATAACTCACATTCAACATGACTAAAACTGAGGTCTTCATTCTACTTTCCAACTCTAGTCAAAATCTGCTCCTTCTCAAATGTTTCCATCTCAGAAATGGCAACTTCATCTACCCAGAGGCTCATGCCATAAATTTGGGAATCATACTAGACTCTTCCCTCCTCCCACATACTCAATCCATCATTAAGTCTTGCCTGTCCTAATTCTAAAATATCTATTGCATCTTTTAAAACAATAATGATAATAATAATGTCTCTTGACTCTTTCTACTTCCTTCCATCTCTACTGCCTAGAGCCTAATCCAAGTCATGATCATCTTTTGCCCAGACCACAAGTCAGACATTCTTTTTTTCTTTTTTTAAATAAGTAAGACATCTTAACTATCATACTTCTCCCAATTCTCTTCCAAATTTTCCACAATTTCCAAAATTTTTTCCACAATGTACCCAGAGCGATTTTAAAAATCATGTACTGGGTCATAACACTCATGCTTAAAATCTTCCAAGGCTTCCAGTTTTACTTAGGAAAAAAATCCAAAACCCTTAACACAGTCGTCCCTATGTCTCTATCTTCATCCTAATGCCCATCTCCTTCCTTCCCCACTGCTCACTGTATTCCAGCCACACCAGTCTTCTTTCAGCTTCTCAAATGGGCCGAGTTCCTTCCCACCTTAAGGCTTTCATACATGCGTATTCCCTTTACCTTCCCCTTTCATCCTTCTAGTTTCTGCTTAAATATCATTTCTTCAGAGAAACCCTCCCCAAAGCTCCAATATAATTCAAGCTCCTCTACTATGATCTCTTTTTTACTTTTCCATCATAGGACTTGATACACTTTGCAATTACATAATTATTTTTGTATTTTTTGTTTATGGTCTCTCTCCCCTTTGGACTACAATCTCTGTAAGGGCATGGACAGTATCTATATTTTTTTTTTGAGATGTTATTTATTTATTTAACAGAGATCACATGTAGGCAGAGAGGCAGGTGGTGGCGGGAGGGAGCAGGCTCCCCGCTGAGCAGGGAACCTGATGTGGGGCTCGATCCCAGGACCCTGAGATCATGACCTGAGCTGAAGGCAGAGGTTTAACCCACTGCGCCACCCAGCCGCCCCAACAGTGTCTATTTTTATCACTCTAGTCTTCGTAAAGTGGTAGTAGTTTAGAGAGTTTAGAATTGCTTAAAGTAGTTTAGAATCAGTATAATTTAGGGATTAAGAGCAAAAGACTATGGAGCCAGACTGCTTGGATTCCAATCCTGGTGCTGCCACTAACTACCTGGAAGACCTTGGGCAAACTGCTTAACCTACCTGTGCCACATCTCCAAATCTATGAAATGTGGATAATAAAAGTACCTACACCACAAAACCGTTGGAAGAATAAAAAGAATCAATGATAAAGCACGTGGTATGGTACCTGGCACAAAGCACTTCAATAAGCACTGGTTCTGATCAGCTCTGATTATGATATCCACAACACTTAACACAATGGTAGACATTCAATAAACATTTACTGAATGAATGAATGAATAAAACAAGACTCCACTATAATCATTAAGTAGGTTTTTAAAATGACAGAGCAGGAACATTACAGAGACATCAGAGAGGAAAACAAAAATATTTAAGACAAAGACTGAAGCCACCCACAACTTAAAATGGCATGAAGGGACAGGAGTAATAAAAAAGCTAACTCCATTGGATTCCCAGTCTTCCCACTATATGTAACATATATTGCCTCTTCCAGAAGTTTACCTAAGGTGATTGGGTAGCTTTGATTTTTCCCTAAATATCACTTTTTTCTGTGCCTTAAGTCAACTTCTTCCAAATACTTCAAGCACTAATCACAGTTCAAATAGATGGTAAAATTTAGATGCTAAAAATTTTCTACCTGTTTTGCAAAGAAATGTTCTTCTGTTCCTAAAATAGTCTGGCCTGTTTTACCACACATATTACAGAATCCTCAAAATCTTGCCATTTCTCTTCTATTTGGAATTCTTTCAGACACTTGCTTTCTAGGTTTCTCTTTCCCAGTAAAGATGCATCCTCTAATTTGAAGCACACTGAGAGAAAGGAAGGACAAATATGCTGCTTTAAATTCTTATTCCCTATTCAAATTTTTTCAAAAGATACTAAACTTCAATCTAAGCATCACTATTATTTGTTCTGGTTGGGGGGAACATATAATCTTTATCATGCTACAATAATACTGAAAATGACAACAGCTGTCATACATAGCACTATCTGCTGTTCTAAATGCTTTACATATATTAACTCATTCAGTTCTCACAACCATATGGTATTCTACACATGAGGAAAGGCACAGAGAGGTTAAGTAACTTGCCCAAGTTGCAGAGCTAGTAAATAGTGACCCTGGGATTTGGACTCAGACTACCTGACTCTAGGCATCAGTGCCACTAGACTGTTATTCAAGAGTCTGGAAAGACATGTTTTTCTACTCTGTTTTCACTGGTCAGCTAGACTGAACTACTCCAATTCTCTCCCCAAATCAACAGGCATATTAATCCTGTGCAACTCAGCAAAATCTCAAATGTTTCATGTCATAAACATACACACCTAAAACGAAGTAATTTTAGTTCATGGGAGAGTGAATAAATATCCTGGGAAGCAGAAATAAATAAATGATGAAATCATGAAATGTGAAATTTGTCTCAGTTAATTCTACAGATAGAAATATAATTCCAATAAGCAACAGTGAAAAAAAAAAAACCACTATAAAATACTTGTAATATCTTGGAAGAAAGGTACCAAACAAGACTGTATTATTGTATTGTATATATTGTATTATACATTGTATTATTGTATACATATACTCAGCAGTAGCCTACACATTCGTCTCTCAATTTCAAAACAATCTTTCTAGGTTTTTCCCCTCATATAAAGCTTAGAACTTCAGCTTAGTCCCTGCTACAAATAAACCTGAAGGCATGTATCCAGTGTTCAAATTCATTGAATTCAACTTCCAAAGAACAATTATTTTGGAAAAAATTAATAAATGAGAACCAATTAAACTCAGATCACATCAGAAGAAAAAAAAACTCATTAGCCGAGCATGCTGGACATTTCTAAGCCACAGTCATCCTTTATTACACCAAATCCATGTCACAGGACGAGAAGTAACAAATATTGCCAGTAGCAATCTTAAATAAAGACTTCCATTTTGACAGCACCAAGAGAACCTTAATTCACTGAATCATGACATGTTGTGATTACAACTTTTTGAGGGCATTAAGGATGCCGTAACCAAAGTATCTAATCCCTGTGAACACCCAGTGCCCTTCTCACTTCTCATCTCTCTGTCAGCCCCCATTTGTTTCTTTCAGAGCACAGCCTAAATTTCAATTATTTAGCAGGTACCTGGTCAACTCTGCTCCCCACTGGAATACACTTGGTAAGAGCAAGGACAGTCATGTCTACCTTTGTATCCCAGCATCTAATGAGCATTCAATAAATATTTGCTAGATGAACAAAAGTCTGAAAAGGTAAGGGTTGAAAGAGTCACAATCCGGGTGCCTGGGTGGCTCAGTCGATTAAGTACCTGTCTTCAGCCCAGGTCATGATCCCAGGATCCTGGGATCGAGCCCCACATTGGGCTCCCTGCTTAGTGGCGAGTCTGCATCTCCATCTGCTGCTTCCTCTGCTTGTGCTCTCTCTCTCTCTCTCTCAGTTAAATAAATAAAATCTTTAAACAAACAAACAAAAACAAAAAAAAAGAAAAAGTCACAGTCAAATAATTCCCACAGGTCTGTGAGGAACATAGTATCTTAGGAAACAACATAAGAACAGTACTCATTGAAGAAATGAACAAGTTTGGGCGGAGAAGTAGAGATTATCAACCCCAGGAAGAGACAGACAACAAAATGGAAAAGATACTAATCTACAGGTGCACAGGCAAGACTAAATGGAAGAGAGGGGGTAAATATTCTCCGCCTCACCTCATAAACATGCGGCACCTAAAACTTGTCTTTCACTAGCACTTCCAGGCGCTCATGCCTTTCCACCTACATGTTAGTAAGCTCCACCCATGCTGCTTTAACATTTGTCACCTCTGTCCTCCATGACTATCAGGCAGAATGCTAATAGTCCAAGAACTATTGTAAGATAGCACAGCAGTTAACATGTGAACAGCACTTTATCTTTTTTAAAGCAGCTTCATGTACTTTTTCTCAACAGAAGTATTATGACAGAAGTATATTCTTTCCCATTCTTTAAATACAGATTCAAAAAAGACTCAAAGCTTTGGATTTAAATACCAGCTCTGCTACATACTTGCTGTGTGATCTTGGTCAAATTATTTACATTCTCTGAGTTCAGTATCCACTGGGAAAAATAATATCCACCTTAAAGAACTGCTACAAGTATTCAATGAGATAATACATGTAAAGGACATGACACAGCAAATGCCCAATAAAGGGCAGTAACCTTCCCTATGGCCTCCTTAAATAATTTGAACAGGATTTCTCAGCTAAGGAAGCTCATGAGTCTAGGACTTACATCCAGGTCTCCTGATTCCTTAATCTGTTTTCTTCTTACCACATCACTCTGGCAGATTGCCATACTACTGGGCACATAAATACATTCTGACAATAACTGATTAATAAAATCTTTATCTGTCTATAACTAATTTTAGCTTTGGAAAAAGGGAAAAAATAAACCTAATTAATTAGGGGGAAGAAGGGGTTTGAAAATATAAAATATAAATTACCCCCAAACCACAGGACAGGTTGTATCATAGTAATTCTGTACAACCAGAAATTATGACAAGAAACAGAAAGTTCTCTCTGGGGTTATGAGAAACAGAGAAGGAAACAAGAATAACTATGATCAGAGGAACTTAAGGGTTTTGTGTTTTGTTTTGGTTTTTTTTGGTAAACCAAACCACTGGACAAAAAGACCTCCATCCCATTCCAAGATAACTCTATCAAGGCCAAGACACATCTTTAAAAAAAGAGAGCTCGGGTGCCTGGATGTGTACGCCAGTTTGAGCATCCAACTCTTGGTTTTGGCTCAGGTCATGGTCTCAGGGTTGTGAGTTCAAGACCCATGTGGTGGGGCTCCACACTCAGTGGGGAGTCTGCTTGAGATTTTCTTCCTCTCCCTCTGACCCCCTCCTCTGTGAATGTGCGCTCTCTCTCAAATAAATACATAAATCTTTAAACATAAATTTTTAAAAATTTAGAAATAGATACCTGGGTGGCTTAATCTGTTAAGCATCTGCCTTAGGCTCAGATCATGATCCCAGGGTCCTGGGACAGAGCCCCACATCATGCTCCTTGGTCAAGAGGGAGCCTGCCCCTCCCTCTGCCTACTGCTCCCCCCTGCTTGTGTGCGCCCCTGCTTGCTCTCTCTCATAAATAAATAAATAAAATCTTTTAAAAATTTGTTTAAAAAATTAAAAAATAGAGACCTCAGTGTGCTAACAACAAAACTTTTTTTCCAATTCCTCTCAGGGCAGGATAAACAGGACTAGTGAGATAAGATGGCAACAAAAACTTATCAACATTCATGAAGACCCTTCAAGATCATAAATGTTTGGATTCAGTATTAATAAAGAGCAGAAAGGGGCATGATCAAAAAATAAAAGTTTTGGGGCACCTGGCTAGCTCAGCCAGTAGAACATGCAATTCTTGATCTGAGGATCATGAAGTCAAGCCCCACATTGGATGTGGAGCTTACTTTAAAAAAAATAAAAGAGGGGCGCCTGGGTGGCTCAGTGGGTTAAGCCCCTGCCTTCCGCTCAGGTCATGATCTCAGGGTCCTGGGATGGAGTCCCGTATCCAGCTCTCTGCTCAGCAGGGACCCTGCTTCCCTCTATCTCTCTCTCTGCCTGCCTCTCCGTCTACTTGTGATCTCTCTTTGTCAAATAAATAAATAAAATCTTTAAAAAGAAAAGAAAAGAAAAGAAAAGAATAAAAGTTTCATAAGTTTCCTAACATGTGTTGAAAATATTTTGAGAATTATACAGTATAGGAGCGCCTGGATGGCTCAGTAGGTTAAAGCCTCTGCCTTCGGCTCAGGTCATGATCCCAGGGTTCTGGGATAGAGCTGGGCATCCGGCTCTGTACTCAGCGGGGAGCCTGCTTCTCCCTCTCTCTCTGCCTGCCTCTCTGCCTATTTGTGATCTCTGAATGTCAAATAAATAAATAAAGTCTTTTTTTAAAAAAAGAATTATACAGTATAAGAAGAAGTTATCACAGTTAATAAAAATAACCAATTATGGGGCACCTGGGTGGCTCAGTGGGTTAAAGCCTCTGCCTTCCGCTCAGGTCATGATCCCAGGGTTCTGGGATTGAGCCCCGCATCGGACTCTCTCCTCGGCAGGGAGCCTGCTTTCCCCTCTCTCTCTCTGCCTGCCTCTCTGCCTACTTGTGATCTCTGTCTGTCAAATAAATAAATAAAATCTTAAAAAATAATAATAATAACCAATTGTTTTCAAATGACATATATAACTAATCTTTTCCAAGAGACAGACAAAACTCCTTCCAGGAATAAGTTATAGAAGTTATTCAAAGAAGTTCACATCTTTCATAATCCCCAAGAACTTTCTCACTAAAAGAGAAGACAGAACAATTAAGTCATATTCTGAACCCATAAATTTCTGAAAAGAAATACCAGAAGAGAGCCTGATCTGACACTGACAGAATAGCACAAGATTTAACCAAAAAAGGTAAATAGTAGAGTGAATTTCTCTCATAAAACAGGACAGAAGCTGATCAGAGGCTCTATCCCTGGGGCGCCTGGGTGGCTCAGTGGGTTGAGCCTCTGCCTTCGGCTCGGGTCATGAACTTGGGGTCCTGGGATCAAGCCCCCCATCGGGCTCTCTGCTCGGCGGGGAGCCTGCTTCCCCCTCTCTCTCTGCCTGCCTCTCTGCCTACTTGTGATCTCTGTCTGTCAAATAAATAAACAAAATCTTAAAAAAAAAAAAAAAGCAGCAGCAGCAGCAGCTCTATCCCTGTAACTCTACCACCAGCACCACAACCAAATTTCTTGTCTTCTTCAATCCAGCTTAAACCTCTGCTAATTACTTCCTACAGAAACATAACAAAATGTTCCTAACATTTTTTTGTGACACTCATAGCAAACTCCATCTATTATTTAGCATTAATTAGGAGCTGCTGCAATACGACACTAACTATAAATTCTATGCAGAATCAATCCCCAGGAGACAATGTCACTTCCTTCTCTAAATTCTTTCTTCTGTTATAAATTTCTCTCCTACCACAAAAACTTTTCCAGAGAACACACATTCTTAGCCTAACTTCCCAATGTAGACTCGCCACAGTCTGGTGGCTCTTCATTAAACCCTTTCTGGAAGTACCGAGGTCCTGATATCTAGGAAAGCACTCAAAATCAAGGGACCCACATTTAAATACTGCTGACCTCAAAAAAAAAAAAAAAATAGAGGAACAATAATCTTTCCAAAACTCATCAGAATTCTAAAATTATTTTTTAAAAAATTGACTTGTATAGTTTCCACCTAAGAACTAGAAATTTAGTCTATTTTCTCTTAAAACCACTGTCCTACTGATTCTACATACTATGGAAATACTTATTCAACCTAGAATGACCTCTAGTCTGAATTTTTTTTTTTCAACAAAGAAGCTACATAAATTAGGATGGAAACACTGAATCCAATGAAAATAAAATGAATAAGAACACTTAGTCCCCAAAGTTTCCAAGTTAGGGGAGAAAAGGAAAACACAATGGAGCTGCTGGAATTTTAACTTTCTATTTAAATATATCAATATTTGAATGATTCTTACACACAACCTTTTTAACTCTAGTATATGCATAACTAAACCACTAATCAAATATAACAAAACTGTTCCAAAGGCAACTCCTTGGGTTTCTTCTGGATTCTTCCTAGAAAGCAAACTCTGAAGACAAATATCTGATTTCAAAATCTTGACCATCCTGTCGGACATTAACCACTTAACACCATAGTTGGAAGACTTTCACTGAGCATAAACTGAGGGGAAGAGGAAATAAGTATCAACCAGAAAGCAAACTGGACAGCAAACGAAATTTTCTATCAAGAAACAAAACTGTCATTGCTGTTCTCACGAAAATGATGCAGACTTTGACACGCAAAACCAGCATGCTCTCTTTACTTATGAAGTACCAGTGACAGAATCTGATTATCTAGGTAGGAAGGATCACAAACGACAAGTCACTGTGTGCATAAAGGGATAGGTAAACATAAAAACAACAACAACAAAAAGCGAACTTGTAAATGACAAAAAGTAGACTTAAGGTGCATTTAAAGATTTGTTGGGGACATGGGGAAAAGTCAAGTACCAGAGCTCAGTCTCAGTTTCCCTACCCCAAAAAAGCAAGAACATGGCACTTCGCTCAGAGTATCCAGGGGGCCATGTTGCTCTTGCCTCCACCTATTCAAAGGTCCCTTCAAAGGCCGGACCCAGAGGGGGTCCCCAGCACAATTGAGTCATGACACCCGGAGCCTTGGGGGTGGGAAGGCGGGAGGAGAAACGGAGGGTCAAAGCGCGTAAAGCTCTATCTGTTCCTAGAAAGCGATTTTCCCCCCACACTAGGGGTGCCAACACCCGCCCAAGACCCAACACCCCCTCCCTACCGAACCGCACAGAGCAGCCCCAGCATCTCTCCCTCCTTCCGGCCTCTCCCTCAGTTCCCCGCCGCCTCTCCGACCGCGCCCCCGAACGCAAACGGGTAGCTCCTCCTCCGGCCGTGTCTCTGCCGCCGACCCGCCCGCCCACCCGCCGGCGCCAAGGTCTTCTCAACCCGCCGGCGGAAGGATGCCGGACCGGGCCTCCCAGGCTCCTCCCGGGCCTACCTGCAAGACAGGCGGGGGCTCCGTCTGCAGCCCAGCGAGGGGACTCAGCCACCGACAGGAAAAAGAGGCAGGCAGGAAGCAAGGGGTCCGCTCTACCGACCAGCGGGAGAAAGCAGCCTGAGCGAGGGGCCTCGCAGTTAAGTCAGCCTTCGACCCGGCGCCGCCACCGCTCAGGAGACATCAAGCAAGAAGACGGCGCAAAAGATCACCGAATACACGAACGCCCCAGACATCATAGGAAGAGTGCCCAAGCAGTCGTTCAAGGAAGTCCAGTCGAGCGCCGAAAAACAGATCAGCTCCGACTCAAGGTCCGACTCCTGTTTAAGGCATGAATAAACAAACCCAGATCATAAACCATGGAGTAAAGTAGCCGGTGCTTCTGCCATTTTCTGTGTTGGTTGCCCGCTAAATTGTTTAGAGCACCGAAGTTTTTCTTGGCTGTTGAAGATCAAGTCATAGCACAATAATACTTGGCAGTTCAGCGACTACGTTATGGACTCCTAAGTGAGCAAGTGTGACTCTTAGTTTCCTCACGGACAGTGAGATAAATTAAAATAAATATACATATATATGACAGAGGCAGAAAGAGATAGTGAGAGAGAATCCAGACTGAGAAACAAAGTGAGTAATCACTGTTAAAGCTCCACTTGGGCAAAGCATAGCAAAGAGTAGCTGGGAAAATTTCAGGGGGTTGTAGGCAGAACCTAAGGCAGGAAAAAAAAATACACACATGCTTTTTAATTTTATTCCAAAGGCCTGAGACCACAGGTGTGCTTTTTACATAATGATAAAAATTCTTGGGGCGCTTGGGTGGCTCAGTGGGTTAAAGCCTCCGCCTTCCGCTCAGGTCATGATCCCAGGGTCCTAGGATAGAGCCCAGGGATAGAGCCCCAAAACGGGTTCCCTGCTCAGCGGGAGCCTGCTTCTCCCTCTCCCTCTCCGTCTGCCGCCCCCCATGCTTGGCTCTCTCTTTCTCTCTCTCTCTGTCAAATAAGTAAAATCTTTGTAAAAAATAACATCTTTACAACATTAGCTTTACTTACGATTTATTATAATTTCTTAAAAATCACCTTCTTTAAGTCTGTAACAATATCTAGGGACAACTCATACATATAATACAGGATAAAACCAGCAGCCATAATATGAGGACAAAACACTGCGCTTTTGTCGTTTACTGTCTTTGAAGGGAATTAAAAAATGAGTAAACATCATAGAAAATTTACAAAAGTTTTTAAAAAGAAAGAATTTAATAATCTGCTTCCAAAACACAAAGTTTTAGTTTGTTCTTGTTCCCATTGAAAATATCCGATGTATGGGGCACCTGGGTGGCTCAGTGGGTTAAGCCCCTGCCTTCCACTCAGGTCATGATCTCAGGGTTCTGGGATCGAGCCCTGCATCGGGCTCTCTTCTCAGCAGGGAGCCTACTTCCTCCTCTCTCTCTGCCCGCCTGTCTGCCTACTTGTAATCTCTCTCTGTCAAATAAATAAATAAAATCTAAGGAAAAAAAAAAGAAAATATCCTATGTAATGTTTTAAAGTTTAAGCAGATACAACATTGTTATTATTTTGCATTATATCATTTCCCTATTAAATCTTTAACAGTTATTTTTAACAACTGCACAATATTCCATTGAGAGGATATACTGACCTTGCCTCCCATTGTTGCAAATGCATGTTGCTTCCAAACGTTTTCTGTGTAATAGGTATTGCTACTTTTGGAAAGAGGCAGGTGTAACCTTTTTATTGATGATTAAGACCTATTGCACATAAAAAGAATAAGGTGGGAAGTGAGGTCGAGATTTATTTCTCTGTCACATTAAAATATATATATATATCCAGAAATGCACAGCCTAGGATAAGGTTTGGCCATTTGTTGTCGGGGACCAGGCTTCCATCTTGTTGCTCTGACATCTTCAACAAGTGGCTTTCATCTCAGGTCCAAGACAGCTGTAAAAGCTCTAGCCACCAGGTCAACATTCCAACCAGCAGGAAGCTGAAAGGAGAAAGGCATGTCTCCCACCATAAAGGCGTATCTTGAAAATAGCACAGGACATTCCCACTTATATTCCACTGGCCAGAATTTAGTCACTAGCCACACATAACTGGGAATTAGTGTTTATCTTGGGCAGTTCGCAAAGTCAGGGGCCAAAGAATACTAAGTGCCGACTAAATAAGTAGTCTCTGCCACATTCCTGAAGCCAGATGAGAAGCAGCAAATAGACTTTCCTTTGCTGTCACCCGGGGCTGAGTTTCTATTCCCAGAATACATGTTTTAGAGAAGCTTCCTTCTTAGAAAGGCTCGTGGGGCATAGGATCTAAAGCTACAGCCCTAATTCAAACTTGACCCAAATAACAACATCATTTTGAAAGCTTGATTTCAGTGAGAAAAACTAAAGAAACTAATTTCAAGGCTACAAGAAATTTTCAGTCTTTCAAAAATCAGAGACTTCTATTTTGGGAAAAAACACTGGAAGTTTATGCAAATATGAATCAGGGGCACCTGGGTGGCTCAGTGGGTTAAGTGATCCTGGGATCAAGCCCTGCACTGGGCTCCCTACTCAGCGGGGAGCCTGCTTCTTCCTCTTCCTCTGCCATTCCCCCTGCTTGTGCTCATGTGCTCTGTTAACTAAATGGATAAAATCTTTTTTAAAAAATCTAAGATCATCACCTAAAAATGGAGATATTTGAGAAGCTGAGGCTTAACTGCTCTGTGAAACCATGGGAAAGATGGCTTATTCTGCAGGCAGAGTTGCATCTCTATAGATAGATTTCTCTAGAGAACTGTTTTTTTACAAGTGTGGATTTAAGCTTCAGTGTGACAGTAAACTACTGCTTGCTCTTATGGGAGTCAATTTGGACAGAAGAGTAGATTACAAGAGATCCAGAACTGAAATCCTCAAGCCTACAGGAATCTCCTCACACTGGAGAAAGACTTAAAAAGAAAGAAACCAGGTGGGCAGAGTAAAGATCATACTGGGTTATATCACTGATGCTTACATATTGGTGTTACAATTCAACAATTAATTCTTTTAAAAGTATATTTATTTATTTGAGAGAAAGAGAGAGAGAAAGCACGAGCAAGGAGAGGGAGAAGCTAAGAAACAAGGTCTCTATTTTGTATGGTTTGAAATTGGTACACTGGCAATGACCCAATATTGTGGTTTTCTCTTAATATATCCTTGACTTTGCTGTCTTGAAACATCTAAACATCGAACCTGATGTGGGGCTCAATCCCAGGACCCTGGGATCACGACCTGAGCCCAAGGCTTAACCAACTGAGCCCACCCAGGCGCCCCTTAAGGATTCATTCTTTTTTTTTTTCTCAACAATTCATTCTTATATTGATTACTGATTATTGGATTCTGATTGGATTCCCCTGGGGGAGCCACCCCCTTGAAGATAGGATGATGCTTCCCCTGAAGTAGGGTGACCATCTGTCCCAGTTTGCTGAGGACTAGGGGTTTCCCAGGACAAAGAACTTTCAATGCTAACACTGCAATAGCTCTGGGCAAACCAGGACAGCTGGTCCCCCTAAGAATGGACTTAAGCCACTGCCAATCACATGGGAGGAACATGTAAAGACTAAGCCAGGAAAAGAGGATTGGGACATGTAGACATGGGGGAATTGCCTGGGATAAAGAGTGAAAGGAGAGAAAAGGAGAGAAGGGGAGAAAATATTTCCTTATATTGGCTCTGGGCTCTAAACAACATCTACTACACTCTGCATGGTAGAAATTGGCCCTGAACTCTGTAGCAGCCCCGTGTGTCATCTTATTAGGAATTCCAGGAAGAGGAATTGGGCCTTGAGCAGCCAAAATGATGAGCCAGTTGTAGGTTTTGCTGTTCCAGTTCTGTTCTGTTCTTTTGTAGCCTGATCTCATGGTACTGTGGGTTAATGTGCACACTTTGGGTTGGATAGTAAAATAGAAGCAAGGTAAAGATACAGAAGCAGCACAGGGAAGGAGAGAGATTCCAGAACAGCAGGTAATCATTCACAGTCGAATTACAGAAGACGCTTCCTTCTTTGGAATTATTTATACAGGGTAAATACTCAGTGGTACAATTGGATTGAAATGGATGAACATGTTAAGACTCTAGAACGACAAAGAAACCAGCCCTTTCATAAAGACAGCCCTCTATATAAGGATTAAGATCTCAAGAGAATGATAGATCCTTAATGATTTGTGGGCAAACATGGAGATTCCTTTCAAATGGACTTTGTTTGCTTGTTTAATGTGCTAACTTGTGATTTCAAGGTCTAATTTCCTTGCTCCTTTTTTAGTATCCAGAGATCTCATCACCCTTATTGGATTATCACAAAGGGGGTTTAGAGTGTAGTCATTTAAAAAAAAAAAAAAAAAAAGCCTGTGAATTTGATGTATTAGGGAACTGAAGTTGAAGTATTCCCAGCATCCAGCTAGTACTTTCCCTTCTTTCCTGCATTGCCATTCTTAGAGTCATCTTATTCTTACTTTTTTTATCTCTTATTCTCACCACTTTGTAAAATTTGGGCTGGACCTAGAAAGCAATACAGGTCCTGAGAACATGTGCCTGCACAACGATTAAGTTTCCTTGATTTCTTATTTTCTTGTCCTCCTCCTAAATTCCCCCTCTAATGCCAGGGACAGCGATTGCCAAGCTCAGTCGCTGAGTTGTTTTCAATTTATCATTTCAGGTCAGGATACAATCACCATATGTCTGTTATCTGTCTAGCTTCTATTTTACTCCTCTCCCCACCACCTCCTGTATGTCTTCACTATATGACCCCATTAGTCTAAACTTAGATTAATTTGCTATCTATCCTTTATAGTCCAAGGGTCAGGAAAGGAGCTCCATCTATGTTCAGTTCATTTTAAACAAAGAATGTGGGGCACCTGGGTGGCTCAGTTGGTTGAGCAACTGCCTTCGGCTCAGGTCATGGTCCTGGAGTCCTGGGATCGAGTCCCACATCGGGGTCCCAGCTCCATGGGGAGTCTGCTTCTCCCTCTGACCTTCTCGCCTCTCATGTTCTCTCTCAAATAAATAAATAAAATATTTTTAAAAAAATAAAGAATGTGTTTAAGATTTCTATTTCGTATAATTTGAAATTGGTAAACCAGTGATGACCCAATATTGTGGTTTTTCTCTTAGTATATTCTGGGACTTTGCTGTCTTGAAACATCCAAGGGCAAATCTGGAAAACTCCTATGCTGACCAGATGGCATCATCTCTGGGAAGATGAAGCTTACATAAGACAGACATAATCCTTGATTCTTTCCCAAAACTGTAGCAAGGAGATACTAAAAATCCACAATAAGGACCTCAAGAGAAGACTTCACAGGCGCTTATAAAAAGCCCTTAGGAGCAAACCCTTGGTAATTTGAAAGTACAGACCCTAATCCCACCCCTCGATCGTTTTGGGGAAATGGTAACTAAGGACTGAAAAAATCCTGGCCTGTAAAAATTCATGCTGAAAGAATAAGGAAATAGATTTAAACAGTTATTCTGTGGAATTATTAGGAAATAAAATACTCCCAGAGAAAAACACTGCCAGCCAATATTCAGTGGGTTCAGCACTCAGAAATTATCTTTGGTGTGCAAATAATAGACTTGAAATTGCTTTTGAAATCTCTCCAAGACTGTCCCTCCCACTCAGGCTTCATGTTACCATCTAGTGAGTTGAGTTGTGAAAAACCCCAATTTTCCTTTAAGGTAGTTTTTTTTTTTTTTTTTTTTTTTAAGGCTAAAATGCCAGGCATTTTCAAAGCTCACACTCCACCTTGCATGATGCGGATGGCAGTCACCCTTTCCTCATTCGAGATGCACAAAAGAACCAAAACTCTGTAGGGAAAAATACCCATCTCAGGAAACCTGGAAAGACTTAAAATTAAAATATTGCCTCATGAGGGAGACAAAGCAAGCTTGGTCACAGGTCAGATTTTACAAAGGAAAAATATGTAACAGGGCACCTCTGTTGCACAGTGAGTAGAATTAATACTCCCAGGCACCTCCCTGTGGTCCATTCTCATCTCCATGACGTCATTGAACATGCCAAGCTCAACGTCCTGCCAAATGGACCCACTCTTTATAGAGTAGGATGATGACGGGAAATAGCATTTGGAGTAGAAATAAACAGCAGATAATAACCCATAATTGTTTTTAATCGTGGGGATGAGTCACCCTCAATTTATTTCCAAATTTCTTCTGTCATCAGCTGTTCATTTCTTTACTTTGAAAATCACCAGATTAACACTGCCAAAGGCAGGTAGGAAATGATCCAAGAGGACAATTCTGAAGTATCACATGGTGAGCTGATGATAAACTGGGAACAAGGGGCGCCTGGGTGGCTCAGTTGTTAAGCGTCTGCCTTTGGCTTCTGTCGTGATCCCAGGGTCCTAGGATGGAGCCCTGCACAGGGCTCCCTGTTCGACGGGAAGCCTGCTTCTTCCTCTCCCACTCCCCCCGCTTGTGTTCCCTCTCTCCCTCTCTCTGTGTCAAATAAATAAATAAATCTTTAAAAAAAAAAAAAAAAAAGAAAGAAAGATGAAAAAGAAAAAAAGAAACTGGGAACAAGACAATCCTCAGGAAAGTCTCTTTTTTGTCCCAGCAAAGGCACCAAAGTGTGAACCTAATTCACACATTCATTATTCCAATCAGGTTATTTTTATATCAGTGTAATTTTAGAATAAGACTTGATGGAGGATTATTTATTTTCCGGGAAATTCTGTCCATCACTTTGCACACAAGATATTCAAGTAGGTCTAGCACTAAAATTCATTTCACACCAAGAAATTATGTCTTTTTTACTGCTTTCGCAATGCCTTCTTTATTCCCTAAGTCTTCCTTCTACTCAAGGAATTTCAAAGCAGAATGGCCAAACATTCTAACATCATGGGTGTAAAAAATGTGATTTGTTTAGATGTGAGCTGTCAAAACCTGGGTGAGTCTCCTCTGCCCATCAATCTATCGGGTTTTTAGATCTGTGAAGTGTAAGCTTGCTATTTTATCTACATTTGATTTGTCTTCTTTAAGCTGATTGGGTTCTTAAACCAATTTAGCCTCTAAATCCTTCTCTGGTTTGGAAAGAGGACATTGGAGTCCAGATGTTTTCCCTAGAAACCAGGTCCAAGTCACAGTCCAACTACTGCAGAAAGACTAGAGATGGAGGCTTCAGGCTGTACCTAACATCCTCTTAAAAACACAAAGCTGAAAACTCAAGATTAGTAGCCACTTTGGTCAGAAGACCATTCCCTAACTTAAATTTGCTCTTTACACTTGCCTCAGATGATGCCTATACAGGCAGCAAAGTAGGAAAGCTAAAATCCCATCCAGTAATTTAGGGCAAACGAATATTGTTTTCATTTGAAATCTCTAGACAATTAAATAAAAAACATTCTGGCTGACTGCCGTTTCCCCCTTTGCTTTGGTTTTGTAGGCAAAATCATAAATGTCTGCTGCTAGTGAATTTTCAATCACTCAACCTGGAGTTGAGTGGGTAGTAGGGAACTATTGGCTTGGTTTTGATTTAGCTAATGTATTTGCAAATGAGTCGGGATATTCTGGCACAGCCATAACCCTTCTAAAACACAAAGATTAAATGTCAATTTGTGACAAGTGTCCACATACGCAATCATGCTAGATGATGGAACTCTGCAGGGGGTGGTGAGGCAGAAAGTTTGTCATAACTCCTTCTGGGAAATTTCCCTCCCCTCCACCTCTCACATTAGCTAAAATGAGTGAGCATCAGCTCCTGACGGATGCGATCAGCCTCCAGGTCCAAGGATTCCATGTGTTCATACTCTTCTTCAGGGGGCTGTTCCATGGGTCCTGTCATTGGAGAGGACCAAACATCCATCCCATGCTCCAGGGAGATGTTGTGGAGGACACAACAAGCCAAGATAATGTGGCTGGACTTCTCTGGTGAGTACTGCAGCGCTCCCTTGGATCCATCCAGGCAGCGAAATCGGGAGCAGAGGGTTCGGAAAGTCTTCTCAATCACACTGTGAGTTGCAGAATGGGCCATATTATAGCGATATTCGGCTGGGGTTTCAGGAATGTGAAGGGGGGTCATGAGCCAAGTACGCAGAGAGAAGGAACTGTCACCTGTGGGGGAAGGTCCAAAGAAATCGTAAATCATCCTAACTGGACTACAAACAGAAATGAAAATCCAGGAACATATACACAGAACGGTTAAGAAAATGCAAAAGACTCTGGAGGCACTGAGCCCCAGAAAAACCAAGAGGGAAGTGATATGGTAAAAAGAAGGCATGCCAGGATCACGAGAAGGAAAACAGAGGTCTTGGCTGGAAATATCCTTGTTAAAACCAACAGAGAAAAAAGGCTGATAGCTTAAAAAAGAAAGGGCGGGGTGCTTTGGTGGCTGGGTCAATTAACAGGCTGCCTTCGGACATGATCCCAGGGCCTGGGTTCGAGCCTGCTTCTCCCTTCTCCCTCTGCAGCTCCGCCTGCTTGTTCTCTCTCTCTGTCAAATAAATAAATAAATAAATAAGATCTTTAAAAACAAACAAACAAATAAATAAAAGGGGGTGGGGGGAGCCAAGCCTGAGAAAATGTGGGGAGAACGTGAAGGCACTTAAGGAAATGAAATTCCCGGATTTTCTGAACTCAGAGATACTGTTCTTTAATAAAAGGTTAGTAAGAACTATCATATAGCAAGCCAATCTTCAAAATCTCCAAAGAGAAAAAGTGCAAGAAAAGAGAATTCAGCCAGGAGAGCTCAAAACCCTTGTGAGGAAAATTTCTAACTTTACCATTAAAGAGTCAGATCCGGAAAGTACTACCTCGGGATTTCAGAGTATTTCATGGAAAACAATCATTCATTCTCCCCATACTAAGAACAGTAAGATAAAAGTCCCAGTGGCACAGATCAGAACTCAGGTGTTCCTAGATATTACAATCACTAGAACAATGCCTGCGTAACAGAGGAACTGGTATAATTTCACTTTAACAAGGAAAGCATACATATAATGATACAAATAGTAACAGTGATAAGGAAATCAAATCAGAAGTCAATTAAAATAATATACAGAGGCATTTTCCTAAGGTGACTTCCTTGTCAAATGATCTCTGGCAGTGCTAAGAACAAAATAACGCTCAAGACTGGGATGCAATGTCCTGTTACAACAGTACAATGTTTCTGTGGTGCTTAATTGTCCTGACTCACTACAGCTGACAGATGAAATGTCTCACACAGAGGCACAACCCCTTAGAAATCTGAGACAAAGAGGCTCTCGGAGTACTAACTTGCACAATGGCTGTGTTCCTGACCCACTATCAGTTTTGGTAAATAGTTATGGATTTTTCAGAGTCTAGGCCCTGTTCCAAAACACACAGGACTCCTTTCTTTCAGGAGCTTACATTTTTTAAGTACTGGATCAACTTTATTAAAAAAAATTTTTATGAAGTCGCCTGGGTGGCTCAGTGGGTTAAAGCCTCTGCCTTCGGCTCAGGTCATGATCCCCAGGTCCTGGGATCAAGCCCAGCATCGGACTCTCTGCTCAGTGGGAAGCCTGCTTCCTCCTCTCTCTCTGCTCTCTGCCTACTTGTGATCTCTGTCAAATAAATAACAAAATCTTAAAAAAAAATTTATGTTTTTACTTATACATAATTGACATATAACATTGTGTTAATTGTACGTACTGGAATGTTGTTAAATATTTAATAAGTCTCATGATATTTTCAATTTTTACATTTAGTTGACTTTCCCCCCAAGTACGACCTATTTTACTTGAACTCACACCTACTAAATACTAAATTTAAGAAACTGATGCTGTAAATAATAATGAAAATGATATCAGTGACTCATTAAATACCTACTATGTAGCACGCATTGATCTAGGCACTTTGAATGTATTATCTCTTATTATCCAATCCCAACCCTGCCAGGTAGGATATTATTGAACTAATTCTACCAATGAGAAAATCAAAATATCAGTAGCCATCCTGTGATATGCCATGCAAAGGAAGCAGAAGGAGCTAGTCACTAAATGCTAATGTCAGACTCAAGAGTCACAAAAACAATGGTGTAATGCTGTAAGAGAGTAAGACAAACATTTACGGTGAATGCCAAAGGACAGAGATACTAAATGGTATTAGTTGAACATTTCTCTATGGAACAGTATGAGCCTTAACTGGGGAGACATAAAGGATAAGCTAGTTAATGCAGACCTTTTATAACATGCCCCATGGTCATTAACCGATTCTAATCCAAGCACCACTGGAAAACAGACACTCAGGAGGGGATTAGGATCAGAACTGCTAAACAGATTACAACTGCTTACATGATCAGTCATCCACAAGACATTCTGGCAGATCTTACCCAAAGCTGCTTAACAAGACCAGACCAAGAGCTGAAGAAGTAAGAACTCAGGCTGAATTCTTTGTAGGAGCAGGTACATTTAAAGAAGAGGAATAAGGTAATGCAGTTCTGAAGGGACAGATGAGAATGAGGAGATGAAGGGATGACACCATGGTAAAAATATGCTAAAAAAAAATTCAGAGGCTCCTATATATCCCTCCTATAAAAACACTATTCTGGATTTTATGTTTGTCACTTCTCTGCATTTGTTTATATTGTATCTAAGTAGCATAACATTGTTCTTGGTTGTAAACTTTATCAAAATGATTTCCTACTAAAAACAAAACATAAACCTAAAAAAAAAAAAAACCACAAAGGGAATTATAGTCAATTCTATATTTGGCAAATTTAGAACTATTTCACAAATCTGATGCGTGTTAAGATACGATCAGCCATCTTAACTTTTTTAACATCTTGTTATCCTCATAATCCTGCCAGTCTTCCCCTAAAATATTACCCTCTTATCCAACACATCCTTTAGATACCAGTGTTTTACAAACTTATCAATTTGTACGAATCACTTGAGGCACCTGTTAAAAATGGATGTCTAGATTCTTTCCTTGACAATTCTCATTCCCAAAGTTTAAAGTGGGGCCCAGTGATGTGTATTTTTAATAAATTCCCCAGATGACTCTCTTGATCTGGAAAATTTGTGAAACCCTTACAAGTTCAGGGGTCTTCAAACTAGTTTTCCTGATAGAGATAATGGAGGATTTGCAAGGGAATATATGCTAGAACTGTTAGTTGTACTAATCAATTTCCACATGGGTATACTTTTCCCCGCCCTAGTGCCTACCATATAGCCTGATACCAAAATTGGCCTTAATAAATATTTGTTAAATGTTGTTACCATATCCATCTCTCTCATTTCCACCCTTCCTGTAAAAAGGGTAATCAGAAAAGTAATAAAAATTTATCAGAGTTGGGGTGCCCGGCTGGCTCAGTCAGTAGAGTATGTGACTCTTGATTTTGTCATGAGTTCAAGTTCTAAATAGGGCGTAGAGCCTACCTTTAAAAAAAAAATTGTCGGGGCGCCTGGGTGGCTCAGTGGGTTAGAGCCTCTGCCTTCGGCTCGGGTCGTGATCCCAGGGTCCTGGGATCGAGCCCCACATCGGGCTGTCCGCTCCGCGGAGAGCCTGCTTCCTCCTTGCTCTCTCTTTCTCTGCCTGCCTCTCTGCCTACTTGTGATCTCTGTCTGTCAAATAAATAAATAAAATCTTTAAAAAAAAAAAATTGTCAAGAGTTTTCCCTTATTTCCAATTATGTCCTGTAAAAAACCTCAAAAAACTAAAGCCATATTTCCAACTGAATCTGGGGTCCCAACGTGTGAAGGAAAAGAGAGTAAGTAATTCCTACATGACCTTGAAGTCCTTAACAGAGAGACTATTTGCCAAATAGACTTAATTCTTCATGTGACCTACTTCTAAAAGTTAACCACAATTGGCATCTGTGTGGCTCTGTTAGTTAAGCATCTGCCTTTGGCTCAGGTCATGATCCCAGCCAGGGTCCTGGGATCAAGCCCTGCATCGGGCTCTCTGCTTCTCCCTCTCCCTCTGCCTATCTGTGGGCTCTCTCCCTGTCGAATAAATAAATTAAATAAATAATCTTTTAAAAAAATTAACAAACGTTAACCACAAGTGACTTAGATATTCTGTGCCTTAATTTCCTCCTCCATAAACATGTTGATATCAGTATTTAACTTTTCAAAAGTTTTTATAACAATTAAGTGAGACAACCCAATGCAAACTGCTTACGACATTGCCTGACAAGTTCTGAGCGCTCAGCATGTTTTAGCTGGCTTTATAGTAAGGTACCAAAGTCATTTTCCATAAGAAATGAGCTTGGTGGTTCGGTCAGTTAAGTGTCTGACTCTTGGTTTCGGCTCAGGTCATGATGTGGGGGGTGGCAGGGACTGATCCCTGCTCAGCAGGAAGTTCTGCTTCTCCCTCTCCCTCTGCTCCTCCTTGTGCTCTTGCTTGTGTTCTCTCTCTCTTGCGTTCTCTTTCAAATAAATAAATAAATAAATAATCTTAAAAAAAGAAAAAAAAGAAATTTGAAAGTTCAAAAAAGGCACAAGGTAGGATTTTTTTTTTTTTTTTAAGATCCCGGAATCAGGACCCTGAGCTGAAGACAGATGGCCTAACCGAGATGCCCAGGAGCTCCCACACAAGGTAGGATTAAGAAAAAGGTCCAGAGGGATAAAGAGAAGGGGGTACACTAATAACAGAAGACAGAAGGAACAACTCAAGAAAACCACTGAGTTCCAAGACATCACATATAGTACCCTGGCAGCTCTACTTCATTGTGACAGCAGTCTCTTCCCACTTGGAACAATTAAAGAATATTAAAAAGGAATAATTTCTGAGCGTCTACTGCATGTTAAATACTGTTATGAGGACACACAGTGCAGATATGATCCCTGGTTTGAAAGAGAGGTCTTCCAATCCTTCATGTTTCTTTTCATCTCTCACATAACATGTTGTATAGAAGATAACTTTTATTCTGTTGCTTACATAATACTCAGCTTTAGAACAAACAAACACACACAGAACCAAGCTGCCAAGATTAAGGATATTATCACTGTTACCCAACTGTATTTCTCCCAGCTATGCAGTCAGCCCAGTTTGCATTGCTCCATTTTGAATGGGTTCTTGTCCTACTTATGTCACTAAGTCAGGCTTCCCAATGGCACTTGGGCAGATCTGTCAAGTGAGCTCCCACGAGAACTGTGGAAGTGCACTGTCCGCTATCATTCTTTTTTTTTTTGAAGATTTTATTTATCTGAGAGACAGCAAGCTAGAACTGAGGGAGCACAAGCAGGCTGAGGTCGGTGGGGAGAGGGAGAAGCAAACTCCCTGCTAAGTAGGGAGTCCAACTTGACTTGGGGCTCAATCCCAGGACCCCAGGATCTTGACCTCAGCCGAATGCAGATGCTTAACCAACTGAGCCACCCAGGTGCCCTGCTATCATTTTCATATAGATATCATAATAACAGTAACCGATGACAAGTCTTATATTTGTACAATACTCTATAATGAACTCTCACATATATCACCTAGTGCTGCCAATAGATATTACTGCAGTTGGCATTATTATTTTTTTTATCTTTTTTTTTTTTTAAGATTTTATTTATTTATCAGAGGGGGGGGGAGAGCGAGCACAGGCAGACAGAATGGCAGGCAGAGGCAGAGGGAGAAGCAGGCGCCCCGCTGAGCAAGGAGCCCGATGTGGGACTCGATCCCAGGACACCGGGATCACGACCCGAGCTGAAGGCAGCTGCTTAACCAACTGAGCCACCCAGGCGTCCCAGCATTATTATTTTTTTAATAAAGATTTTATTTATTTTATTTATTTTAAAGATTTTTATTTATTTATTTGACAGAGAGAAATCACAAGCAGACAGAGAGGCAGGCAGGGAGAGA
The DNA here is from genome assembly GCF_022355385.1 of Mustela nigripes. Lineage (NCBI taxonomy): Eukaryota > Metazoa > Chordata > Mammalia > Carnivora > Mustelidae > Mustela > Mustela nigripes. The sequence goes on from NW_026739491.1 coordinate 2,670,808, forward strand.
GGAGGAAGCAGACTCCCTGCTGAGCAGAGAGCCCAAGGCGATGCGGGGCTTGTTCCCAGGACCCTGAGATCATGACCTGAGCCAAAGGCAGAGGCTTTAACCCACTGAGCCACCCAGGCTCCCCAGAGATTTTATTAAACAGAGAGAGAGATCCGGAGTAAGCAGAGCAGCAGGTGGTGGTGGGGGGGGTGCTCGAGGAGAGCAGGCTTCCCGCTGAGCAGAGAGCCTGATGTAGGGCTTGATCCCAGGACCCTGAGATCATGACCTGAGCTGAAGGCAGAGGCTTTAGACCACTGAGTCACCCAGGCGCCCCTGTTGGCATTATTTTTAACATTTTACACATGATAAAAATTAAGGCTCAGTTGAAGAGATCTATTATATTTAACCACATCTGTCCTTATTAAGAACTTCAGCTGTATTAAAGGGGAATGTTTTTGTAGGGTTGTTGTTGCTCCTGTTTCCAACTACAAAACACTGCTGCAGCTTAACTTTATTTCCCATCACCAGTGTTTCTACTTATGACCATATGTCTCAAGATAAATCCTTAGAAGTGAGGCTCTGGACCAAGTATTGTGTTTTTAAACTTTAATAAAATGTCCTTTAAGTGTTCTTTTCTTTTTAAATTAAGACTCAGAGAGGGGCGCCTGGGTGGCTCAGTGGATTAAAGCCTCTACCTTCGGTTATGATCCCAGGGTCCTGGGAAGGAGCTCCGCATCGCATTGGGCTCTCTGCTCAGCAGGGAGTCTGCTTCCTCCTCTCTCTCTGCCTGCCTCTCTGCCTACTTGTGATCTCTGTTTGTCAAATAAATAAATAAAATCTTTAAAAAAAAAAAAAAAAGAAGAAGAAGAAGACTCAGAGTTCTCACCTGAGGTCTCATTAAAAAAAAGAACAGGACTGAGACTCAGGTCTATAGATTCTCAAATTTCATTCTGCTCTGTTACATAATTTTTCTGTGGCTACAAAATGAAGCGTGTGCACCTGAAAACTTACCAAGCAGCCAGCTATCTTTGTGTATTCCAGCTTCGAAATGACTACTGAGGGAAGACTGCTGCAGCACAGCATAGTCCTGGAGGCTGCCTGGCCAGTTGGTCTCCACAGTCATTAGTGCCCCTCTAATGTCACACACCATCAGGCAGTTTAAAGAATGTAGTCCTTTGCGGTTCACATAGGAAAGGTCTTCAGCATTCGGTGCCTTGATTGCCACATGGATACAGTCAACCACCCCTATAACCCCTGGCATCCCGGCTAACCCATAGAATTCATCCTTTAGAGCCTGCACGGAGGTTTCATCTGATGGAAAGCGAATGAACTGTGTGGCTCTTTCCACAAGTGCTTCGGTGACATTGGCAACACAGCGACTCATAGATGCCTGACTGATTCCAATAGCATCTCCCATCCGAGTCTGGAAGGAACCTGAAGTATAGAAGCCCAGTGCTGCAAGGATCTGTGTCTCTGGGCTAATAGCTCTGGATCTCTGAGTAGGTCTAGAAAGACTTGCCCCCAAGAGCTCCACCAAGTAATAAATGAACTGTCGAGGAAACCCATACATGGACATCAAGTATTCATCAGTCACGTCATCCAGCTTAAAGCGGTCCAATGTCCGGTGACCTCGGCCATAGAGCAAGAGATCACAGTCAAGTACTGTTATTGGTATAGCCATGGTACATGTAAATGTGATTTCTCCTTCCCTCTGCTACTTTTCCTGAATTCCTCTCAGTGAAGATGTTGGTGCAAGAAGGTATTTAAAGAAGTGTCAGAATTCAGCAGTTAACCATCAGTTAAATGGCTCTGGCATTTGTAATCTTCTCTCTGTAAAGGTTAAAAGAAAAAAAGCATTAGAAACCGACCAAAGACTTTAAAGTGATTCAAAGGCTACAACAGCTCCTTTTCTCAAACTTCAATCTGTCCAGGCAAAAGGTGCTATACCTGTAAATCTGGGTTTTGCTCCACTAACACATGGCTGCACGAAATACTCGCGTGGTTTGAAAGATAATGGGAGTTGTTTTGTATGTAGCAGAGCAGCTCCCTCAACCCTACAGTCTGAAGAAAGGAAGGAAGGAAGAAAGGAAAGAAGGAAGGAAAAGAAAATGTGGGATGATTTTGATGGCTCACTTAATGCTTGACATTTGAACCCCAAGAGCACAAGATTAATGGAGGAGGGGCACCTGGCTGGCTTAGAACCAAGTGGAGGGTCTCTTCATCTCTGGGTTTTAACTTCCAGCTCCATGTTGGATGTAGAGATTACTTAAAAATAACATCTTAAAAAAAAGATTAATGGAGGCGATAGCGTAATTATTCATAAAGTAGAAGAGGTCTGCACTTAACTATACAGGCCACAAACTGGTTGACATAAGTCTTAACTACGCGGGTCAGGAATTAGTCACGCCTGGTTTCATTACCCAAACCTTTTGGCTCCACCGGGTAAGTACGAGAGGGACGTGTGGGGTGCTCAAACCAGTCTAGCAAGACAGGTGTGGGCAAAAAACTGCCCGCAATCCAGCCCGGTGGACACATCGTGTGCTCGAACAACAAGCCATGCCTTCTCCCCCACGAAATCCAAATCGTGAGGCTGAGGCCCAGGAAGCACGAAAGCCCAGACAGGTTAGAAAAAAAGCGCAAAAGAGGCTAGATGAGTTAGAGCTGGGAGGCGACTCGGCCACTTATAAAAGGTGCCTTAGAAAAGATACTTAGAAATCTGATTGCGCCGGCCACTCAAAGCCAGCGAAGGCCCGTCACCCACCTCTCCGAGGCTGCGGCGTTACTGGCAGCACTTCCCACCCACCCAGCCGGTCCGGCCCTGCACTGGAACCAGCGACCTCGGACTGGTCGCCACGCCGCTCACCTTAGGCACCGCCCCCTCGCGTCAGCGGTCTCCCCACGCCGCGTCCTCACAGCCGCTTCCGCGGCAGCGTGAGGTTCGATGGCGCACATTCCACAGTTAACCCAAAGTTTTCACTCTTTCAAAGACCCTCCGTCCCCCGCCTTTATGCCGTTCTTTCCTTCTGAGACACTTGTAAAAGTTAGTGAGAAAGATTTACATGGGAAGGAAATCAACTTTTATGGGAATTAAGAAAAAAGGGATGAAATAAGGAGTCTACCCTGTAGCGAAAGTGCGGATGAAGTTACGCAGCTATATTTCCCCCATAGCCCTCTTCCTCCCCCCGCCTTCATCCGAGCGGATGAAAACAAACACTAACGATGGCGGCGCCGGGAGGCGACCGGCTGCTGGGCTTCAGGCAGTAGTGATCGATAGAGCTGTGAGGGCCCTCTTGAAGAACGAGAATCAACGTGAGTGCGACAACTCGCGCAGTCCTGTGAGTGAAACACCCGGGGCCCACGAACCACGAGCCTCCTGAGGCGTGAAGTGTCTATCTGCGACCCCTGCTGTCCCCGCAGCTCCGGAGTGCAGGAGTCCTCATCCAAGAGACGCAGCTGGCCGGCCCCAGGCCCCGGCCTCCGTAATGAGAGCCCCGAGCCACTCTCTGTGTCGCAGCTTTGCAGGTACTAACTTTAGTGGGGATACCCCCAGAACATTCAGCGCCCCCGGGTGGGAGGCAATGGATCTGCGGCCTAACGGGTACCTCCTTGTGAGGACTAAGCCACGTAGCCCCAGAACAGTCCCTAGACCTTTCTTTGGGAAGTCAGGTTGGTTTAGGCCCCGTTGGCTCTCGATGGCCCCTAGTCTTAACAGAAATCCACAAAGCTTTCGTCTCTACTTTCTCAGCTCTTTGGGTTATGTCGTAAGGTTTTTGGAGGTAATTTGTGGGACCCTAACTCCGGGGTTGGTACCAATATGAGTGAGGTAGGTTTTCATTCAATCAAGATTTGTTGGGAAGAAAACAAAACAAAACAAAACTTGCTGAGTGCCAAATATGTACTCCGCGTGTAGGTGAGGGTGACTGTTGACTAGTGAAAAAAGGGACCCCAAGGTTCACGACTGTCTTCTTACTGGCAGTGGAACGACTTGTGGAAACCGGCGATCCGTTCTCATTTAATAAATCTCTGGGTAAGTGGCTAAGCACCTTTTGGGGTTCATCACTAACTCATGTCCGTTTTCACTTTCCAGGTCAGTTTTCAGCTTGCCCTGTCAATTGAGCGTAGCATTTCACTTTTAGTATTTTCCGTTTAGAGAGAGAGCGGGCGAGCTGGATCATTGTACTTAGTTTAAAACTCATCTGCTAAGATGGTAGAATTTATTAAACACTTACAGTAGGAAATGTGCAGTAATACACAACAGACCCCCTCCCTTTTTTTAAAGATTTTATTTATTTATTTGACACACTGAGATCACAAGTAGGCAAAGAGGCAGGCAGAGAGAGAGGAGGAAGCAGGCTCCCTGCTGAGCAGAGAGCCGGATGCTGGATGCTGTGCTCCATCCCAGGACGCTGGGATCATTACCTGAGCTGAAGGCAGAGGCTTTAACCCACTGAGCCACCCAGGCTCCCCCAACAGACCCCTTCTTTACACTAAGTTTATTTCTAGGTTTTCATATGTTTTATGAATGTTAGTCCTTTCCATGTATGGATTTTGTGGCCCCAACTAAATTATAAAAGTTTTGTTTTCATCTCCATTTTTCAGCTGAGCAGACATAAATGCTTGTGAAATGGAATCCTGAGTTAATATTTTTAATGCACAGTGAATGATGAGTAAGTGCTGAAGCAGGTATCAAATATATTGATCCGTATAATGAGATGAATGTAGTTAATTCATGCACTGTCTTCAAATTACACCCTTTTGGGTGTAAAGTTAAGGATATGGCAACTTTTGAGATTCATATTTCATAAAAATTGCAAACCACTGGATTTTCCATTATTGTACTTAACACGTAACTCTTTTTATTGTGCATTTGTATTTTTCCCTTAGGAGTGGTTATTAAAATTGAATTTTATTTATTTATTTTTTTTAAAAATAATTTTTTAAAAAGATTTTATTTATTTTATTTGACAGACAGAGAGATCACAAGTAGGCAAAGAGTCAGGCAGAGAGAGAAGGAGAAGCAGGCTCCCTGCTGAGCAGAGAGCCCGATGTGGGGCTCGATCCCAGGACACTGAGATCCTGTTCTGAGCCGAAGGCAGAGCTTAACACACTGAGCCACCCAGGCGCCCCTAAAATTGAATTTTATAAATTGAACCAAAAACTGTAGATCTTGAGCTCTAAACACTCCCTATTACATTGTTTTATATAAGGACTAAGAATCGGCTAGACAGTGGAGTCCTACCATATGTGCATAGTGGGATTATACTGTATGGAGGTGAAGGCAAGAAATCTTTCCTGTTGTCTTTCCTGCCCCCATCTGCTCTGATTTAGCTGTATTAGCTTAGGACCTCCATGACTCAGAGCAAGGTGCCCATAGCCTAAATGCAAAAAGAAGACATTAATTTGAGCTTTCAAAGACCTAAGTCCTACTGTATGAGTGATTTTTTGAAGATAATTTTGACTATTCAGGAAAAGTACCCACTTGATAAGGTGCATTCCCAATATTCTGCATTTATATTTTGTTCAAATAGAAATGGAAGGTTTGTTTTGGAATCTTTTATCTGGAGAGAAGTTATTTAGTCTTAGCAATACCTAAAAACACCAGAAATTTCATTTTTAAAGATTTATTTATTTGAGAGAGAGAGAGTATGCCAGCACGCACGCAGTGGGGAGGAGCAGAGGGGGAAGAGACCCAAGGGCACTGAGCACTGGGCGACTTGGGTCCTGATCTCATAACGGTGAGATCAGACCTGAGCTGAAATCAAGGGTCCTGCACTTAACTGACTGTGCTACTACCCAGGTGTCCCTGAAACTTATTTTAAAGACTTCTTTTCCTTTTAAAACATTTTCTACTTTATTATGGAAGAGATGAATAATGATAACGCTGGTTGGAGTGCTGCTTAGATTACAAAACGAAAAGTACACCTAAAAAAAATTCCTTGTTATGATCTTTGTTTTTCAACTTATTTTTCACTTTTATTTTTTATTTTTTAATGGCTTGCATGTTGTTGTTTTTTTTTTTTGTTTTTTTTTTTTTAGGATTTTATTTATTTGACAGACAGCGAGACAGGGAACACAAGCAAGGGGAGTTGGGAGGGAGAAGCAGGCTTCCCACTGAGTAGAGAGCCTGACTTAGGGCTCCATCCCAGGATCCTGAGATCTTGACCTGAGCCACCCAGACACCCCTTGTATGTTGACCTCAGAGTCTTCAAATACATGTACCTTACTAAAAGTTAATTTTTTTCCTAAAAGTTAATTCTTGAATAAAGGTTACTTAGATTCTATATGTGGGTAATTTGGAAGTAATTTCCCCTATGAGGTGTTGAGCTGAGTAAAGCACTGTTTTCTAGTGCATGGGTTTAATAGATGAGAGGGTGTACCGGTTGCTGGTTCTTGCTTCCTCTCAGTCAAATTGTGGAGACCAATAAAAGCTCTTCAAGTGGTCCTTGATAGGATAAGGACGTTACAGCCAGGAAGAATGCAAAGGAAGCTCTCTAGGCTTCTGCCCACAGACTGTCAACAAAGTTTTCTTTCAGTTTGGGTTTTAAATCCTAAAAGGATTTTAAATCCTTAGAGGAATGTAAAATTAGTTTAAATTTTTCAAATCCTTAAAGGGATTTAAAATTAATTTAAAATAGTTGTTTTTAACTATAAACTGGGCTAGTTTATTAGAGAAATCCTTTAAATGCCACTGTAGGTAACACAGGAAATTTGTTTTGCCTTCATGGTGTCCCCCATATGTCCTTGGTTACAAGAGAAGGGCACCACTACTTAGAAAAACAACTTAGTTGACTATCTGACAGTAGTATCTTCTTAGTAAAATAAAGGTAAATAAAGAATTTATAGAATTGCTAACTTAATACTATTATTTTGGAAAATGCTGCTTTCACTTTTGAGTTTTGATTCATACAAGTGTGAAAGAAATACAGAGTTTAAAATCCTTTTATATTCTCTCCAGTGTTAAGATTTGTTTGTTCCCCAGCCCCTCCAATTCCTCCTGTATTGTCCACAACTATTAAGTCATTAGGAGAGAGATTATACTGAGAAATACTGAGATTTAGATGTCCTCTTTTAAGTAGAAGTTTAAGGGTGTTTTTACTCCTGAATCTACTTCTGTTGGAATGTTCAAGAGACCAGATATTTGGCCTAATTTATTCTTCAAAATAAATAATTAAGCTTGGCTTTATTTTATTAATTTTTTTATTTTAAAGATTTTATTTATTTATTTGACAGACAAAGATCACAAGTAGACAGAGGAGGAAGCAGGCTCCCCACAGAGCACAGAGCCCAATGTGGGTCTCAGTCCCAGGACCCTAGGATCAGGACCCGAGCCGAAGGCAGAGGCTTTAACCCATTGAGCCACCCAGGCGGCCCGAGCCTGGCTTTATTTTTACTTCCACCTTCCATTTTCTTTCGGTTTATTTTACTTCTGGTTTCTTAAATTGAATGCTTAAGTTTTTAAATTATAAAGTCATTTAAGGCTATACATTTTCTTCTGAATATTTCTTTTGCTGTATCTCATTTTTTGGTTGTCAGATATTCTCCATTTTATTTCTAGATAATTGCAATTTTGGTTTTTATTTCAATGTCTATTATAAAAAACTTCTTAATTTATATGTGGTTAACTTTTTGTTGTATATTTCTAGTTTATTGGATTATGGGCAAAAGCATCTAGGAAATTTTTTTAACAGTCAAGAGCACGATTAATTTATTATATTCCTTGGCCCTGAGAGAAGAATGTGAAAGGTTGAGTTAGATAACAAGGTCTTTATTGAAGGTTTCATATATATAGCAAGTACTCTTTATAGGAACCATCTCATTTAATCCTCACCACAATCCCGTGAGGTAGGTATTACTTACTGACATTTTATAAGAAAGGAATTTGAGGTCTAGAAAGATTGAGTGACTTGCCCAATATACCATTACATATATTGAAAATTGGCTTTATTATTCAGATCCTCTATGTTTTTGTTTATATCTACTTGAGCTGTTGTCAAAGAGGTATGTTGAATCTTCAGGTATCGTTTTGGTTTGATCAAACTCTCGAGTAGTAACTCTAGGAATTTTTGCTTTATATATTTTATTGCTATATTACTTCTGTATAAAGTTTATGGCAATTATATTTTCTGAGAGTATTTTGTCATTATTCAATATCCCTTTTAATCTCATTTCATCACTTTTGGCCTAAAATGCTGCTATAAATATTGCTACTTTGGCTTTCTTTTTCTTTTCTTTCGTCTTCCTTTTTTTTTTTTTTTTTTTTTTTTTAGCTGAGTATATCTGTGCTGTTTCTTTATTTTCAAACTTTCTTTGTAACTCTTAGCTAGGAAGACTATTTCAGTTGTTTAAACCTTTCTATTCTGTTCCTTATTTGTCTGCAAAGAACTTTCTCAGTGGAAAAGAGGTTCTCTACAATTTAATAATAACCCTAATGTTTGGAAAGTGGGGAAATTACTGTTTTCTGTTTGTACTTCAAATTGTACTTAACTTTTTTTTTAAGATTTTATTTATTTATTTGACACAGAGAGAGAGAGATCACAAGTAAACAGAGAGGCAGGCAGAGAGAGAGGGGAAAGTAGTCTCCTTGCTAAGCAGAGAGCCTGATGGGGGGCTCAATCCTAGGACCCTGAGATCATGACCCAAGCCAAAGGCAAAGGCTTAACCCACTGAGCCACTCAGGGGCTCCTGTACTTAGCTATTTTTTGTTAAATGTTACTGATTTGCCATATTGAGCTTTTTTTTTTTTTTTTAAGATTTTTATTTATTTATTTGACAGACAGAGATCACAAGCAGGCAGAGAGGCAGGCAGAGAGAGAGGAGGAAGCAGGCTCCCTGCTGAGCAGAGAGCCCAATGCGATGCGGAGCTCCTTCCCAGGACCCTGGGATCATAACCTGAGCCGAAGGCAGTGGCTTAACCCACTGAGCCACCCAGGCGCCCCCATATTGAGCTTTTTATTCTGAATCTAAAACATTAAAAAAACTCTATGTTAAAAACTGGAAAACAGGGGTTCCTGGTTGGCCCAGTCAGTTAAGTGTTTGCCTTTGGCTCAGGTGATGATCCCAGGATCCTAGGATTACGCCTCAGGTCAGGCTCCCTGCTCAGTGGGGAGTCTGCTTTTCCCTCGCCCTCTATCCCTACGCCTGCTTGTGTGCTTGCTCTCACTCTATCTCAAATAAATAAATAAAATCTTTAAAAAAGGAAAAAGAACCTGGAAAAGATTATTTTTTTGGTAAACTTTAGTTAACTATTCCCCACCTTTTTTTTATTAGTAGACTCCATGCCCAGTATGGAGCCCAACAGGGATCTTGAACTCATAACCCAGAGATCAAGACCTGAGCCAAAATCAAGAGTCAGACACAACTGACTGAGCCACCCAGGAGCCCCTAACTTTTTCCAGTTTTAAGGACTAGAGATATTATTTGGAGTCATTTTATATAATCTCTTGCCAAATTATTCAGTTGTTTCTTTGAAGTATTTGCCTCTTTTCTTCTTTGTTGTCTACATCACCTTAAGTCTAATGTATCACCAATTCCCCATCTGGATTGCTGAAGTAGCTTCCTAGCTAGTCTCCACTTTTTGTCCCTTTACTTTATTCTCCCCTCTCTGTATTCAGATTAGTGTCCCTAAATCTTACCCAAAGAAGAATCTGCACTGACTCCTAGTAATCCTCTAGAGCCTCTTTTCCTCACTTTCATGACCCCTGGTAATCTGGCCAGACCACACTTTTAAAAAAATATATATTTCATTATTTGATAGAGCCCAAGTGGAGGGGCAGCAGGCAGAGGGATAGGGAGAAGCAGGCTCCTCGCTGAGCAGGGAGCCCAATGTGGGGCTTGATCCCAGGACCCTTGGATCATAATCCAAGCCGAAGGCAGATGCTTAACTGACTGAGCCACCCATGCTTTATTTTGTCATTACCCCTTTACGTGAAAATTCTCAGCTATATATTTCCTAATTTTGCTTCTCTCATATTCTTTCTCCTCTCCCTCTGAGACTCCACTTACATATATGTTAGACCTTTCCCTGTGTCCCCCATGTCTCAGGTAACCACCTGTGTCATTTTTTACCTGTCATGGTATGATTAAATACCTTAATTCATGCCCTTTGATTCTCAAAAGTATCCCAAGAGTATATGGTCACTTTATGTCTTTCTTTTCTTTATTTTCTGTCCTTTTGCTCTTCTGTACTTTATTCCTGATACTTTCTTTCTGGTCTGTATTCATGTTCACTGCTTCTGTCTTCTGCTGGTCTAATCTGCTATTAGACTCAACCATTGAGTGTTTTTTTTTTGTTTTTTTTTTTTAACCATTGAGTTCTTAATTTAGTCTTTTTTTTTTAGTTCTAGAATTTCTCCTTAGTTCTTTTTGCATTGTTTAGTTCTCTGTCAAAGTCCTCAATTTTGTGCTTTATTTAATTGAACATATTAAGCATAGTAATTTTAAGAATGTCTGATTATTAATATACTTTTAATGTCTATTGTATCTGTTAGATTTGGATCATTTAGGTTTATCTCCATGAATGCCCAGTTTATTTTTTATGTGCCAGGTATTGTATATGAAAAATCATAGAGGTAATTTGGAGCCTAGGGTGACATCATTGTCTTCCAGAAAGAAGTTACATGTGTTTCTGGCAGAGACCAAGGACAGACCTTATCCCACATTGTTGAAGATAGTTATGTTTAAAAATTTTTATAGTAAAAACTTTAAAATATTTATCTTGAAATAATACAAATTATAACTGCACTTTGTTGTTTTCTGAGAGAAAACATATACACTGTTTTTATAAATTAAAAAAAAATAGTACAGCAGTAGCATGTTTTTCTGGATTGTATATTATGGATAAAAATGGAAAGGAGGAACAAAGATAGACTATGAAGAACAAAGAAATACTTGGAGAAGAAGGAAAAGAAGAAAGACCTATACATAATATCTGTCATCTCTATCCCTTTTGTCCTCATTTTGTGTGCTAATCTTAAAATTCAACCCATTACCTAATGTAAAATGGTATGGCTGCTTTGGAAGACACTTTGGCAGTTTCTCAAAAAGTTAAATGTTGAATTACCATATGACCCAGTAATTCCCTTTGTAGGTATATATAAAGAATTGAGAACATATGTTAACACAAAAACTTGTACGTGAATGTTCTTAGCAGTATTATTTATAATAGCCAAAAAGTGGAGACAGCTCAAATATTCGTCAACTGATGAATCAGTAAACCAAATTTGGTGTAGCCATACCATGGAATATTATTCAGCCATAAAAAGGAATGAAGTACTGAAACTACAACATAGATTGAACCTTAAAAACCTTATGTTTAGTGAAAGAAACAAACCACAACAAGACCACATATTCTATAATTTCCTTTATACAAAATGTCCAGAATAAGCAAGTCCATAGCTACAAAGCATAATAATGGTGGCCAGGCACTGGAAGGAGGGAGAATTGGGGAGTGACTGATAACAGATGTGGGATTCCATTTTAGTGCATGAAAATGGTATGGTTGTGAATCTACTAAATTAGTGAATATATTAAAATGCACCAGTCTGTATATTTTAAAATGGCAAATTTTATAATATGTGAATATCTCAATTTTTAAGAAAAACTGTGAAATGATTTTTTAAAAAATCCTAAATCACTCCTGCCTCCCAGTTCAAAAGCTCTAGGTCTGTGTCCCCTTCCTCCCAAGCTACTCTCCATTCTCAATACTGTGCACTCTTTAGTTTTCAAAACAACCTTTCCTTGCTACCTTATACTCAGATCTTTACAGCTGTGATTTTTGTCATGCTTATACTGATTTCCTGATGATTTGGGCCTTAACATTCTGTAGGTGCCATAAACTTTCTCTTTTATATGTTTGCCATGTTCACAAATAAGCATATTTTCTTTCAGCTTGCCCATTCCCATCTCAGATGTGTAGTCTTTCATATTGTTCTTTTGCATTTTTGGTATTTTCCTTCTCTGTGCAGTCTGTAAGTTCTTATTTTTTTTAAAGTTTGGTTAAGTTTTTTAGTGACCTTTACCCCCAACATGGAGTGTGAACTCAGCTGCTCTGAGATCAAGAGTGGCATGCTCTTCTGACTGAGCCAGCCAGGCCTTCAGTCTGTAAATTCTTAAATTATGAATTCATCTAGCTACAAGTTGGGAGGAATGGTTGGGAGTGTGGCTTGGCAGCAGGCTCTTGATAATCCAAGGTTGCTGAAAGTTCTCCCAAGGCTCTTTCTGGGCTTGCCTCTACCTGTTTCTAAGGATTACCATGGTTCTGGGACCAGTTAATTTCTTGGCTTTTTATTTCCTTATCATGTATGTAGGTAATGTAATTTTGGATCTTACGTCTAGGTACTTTACCAACTTAATGCTTTTGAAGTTCTGAGAGTGATTTGCCTACCTCCCAACCTTGCCATGATAGGATGACAAACCTCTTTATTACTTTTCTAGGATTCTTGTGGCCTCTGTGATCAAGGAGCCCTGGGCTCTGCAGTTTTGTGCAGAGCACTGGGTTTCTACCTACCTGTAAGATTGAGGTACCATTTCTCACCTCCATGCTTTTTCACACATATTCATTAGGAGAACCTGACCATCAGGCAGAGTCAGTAGAGCCTGTGACTTTTGATCTCAGGGTCGTGAATTCAAGCCCCACATTGGGCATGGAGCCTTTAAAAAAACAAAAAACAAACAAACAAAAAAACCACCTGGCCTTGCTTCCCATAGGCCTCAGTTCCCTGACATCAATTTTTCCCTTAAATCTATGGCATTGACTTAGCTTTTCTGGAGCCTGGGATTTCTCAATATTTCTTTTCTTTTCTTTTCTTTTTTTTTTAAGATTTTATTTATTTACTTGACAGAGATCATAAGCAGGCAGAGAGAAAGGGGGAAGCAGGCTCCCCACTGAGCAGAGAGCCTGGGGCTTGATCCCAGGACCCCAGGATCATGACGTGAGCCAAAGGCAGAGGCTTTAACCCACTGAGCCACCCAGTTGCCCCAATATTTCTTGTCTGAAAAAAAAAAAAACAACTTAAAAAAAAAAAGATATTATTTATTTATTTGAGAGAGAGACACAGAGAGAGCAGAAGAGCATGAGTGGGAGGAGGATCAGACAGAGAGGGAGAAGCAGACTCCCTGCTGAGCAGGGAGCCAACATGGGCCTCCATCCCAGGACAGAGGCTTAACTGACTGAGCCTCCCAGGTGGCCCTCAATATTTATTTTTTAGTTGCATATTAAAGCCTCTCATTGTCTTAATTTATCTGCATTTTTTTTTAAGATTTTATTTATTTATTTGACAGACAGAGATCACAAGTAGGCAGAGAGGCAGGCAGAGAGAGAGAGAGAGGGGAGTTAGCAGGCTCCCCGCAGAGCAGAGAGCCCCATGCGGGGCTCGATCCCAGGACCCTGGCATCATGACCTGAGCCAAAGGCAGAGGCTTTAACACACTGAGCCACCCAGGTGCCCCAATTTATCTGCATTTTTACATCAAACCCTTTTGCTGTCATAATTTATCTGCATTTTTATGTGCAGTTTTTATGTAGCAGGGGGGAAGACTAACAACATCAGTTCAGTCCACCTTGTTGGATGTACCCCTCAGAGATTTTAGACTCCTGTTTATGATGATGCAGTACATTGAAGTCTTTGACTACTTTAAGGTGAGGATTTTCTATGATGGAATTTGAAAGTACAGCCAGAGCAGTCATTCAGATGTTTGAAAAACTGTATTTGAAATAGATCTACAAGGGAGATAGACCTAATTTTAGAAAATTTTACCCTGGGTGAAATTAGTTTTCTACCTTGTTATAGACCACTTGATAAGAATTGATTTTGTTTGTTAATTTAAAAAATTCTTTTTTTGATGGGACCCCAGGTGGTTCAGTGGGTTAAGGCCTCTGCCTTCAGCTCAGGTCATGGTCTCAGGGTCCTGGGATTGAGCCTCACATCTGGCTCTCCGCTCAGGGGGAAGCCTGTTTCCTCCTCTCTCTTTGCCTGCTTCTCTGACTACTTGTAATCTCTATCTATCAAATAAATAAATAAAATCTTAAAAAAAATTTTTTTTTTTGAAAACCATCAGATCTATAGAAAAATTGTAAGAATTTTACAATGGACTCTCTCTTATATACTCTTCACCTAGACTTACACATTCATGCTTTGCCACATTGCTTTACCTGTCATACAGTATTTATCTCTCTGTGTCATATGCTATATAATATAATAATATATGATTTCTTTTTTCCCTTTTTATTTTTTTGCTGGGTCCTTGAGAAAAGTTACTTGTATTTCTTTTTTTTTTTTTTTTAAGATTTTTCTTATTTATTTGACAGAGAGAGATCACAAGTAGTCGGGCAGGCAGAGAGAGAAGGGAAGCAGGCTCCCTGCTGAGCAGAGAGCCCAATGCAGGGCTCAATCCCAGGACCTGGAGATCATGACCTGGGCCGAAGGCAGAGGCTTAACCCACTGAGCCACCCAGGGGCCCCAGTTACTTGTATTTCTTAAGAACAAGAGCATTGACCAAAGTGTAATTGTATCAAATTTAGGAAATTTAACATCAGTATACAGTTATTGGTATACCTAGTATACAGTCAGTACCAAATGTTACCAGTTATTTTAGTACTCTTCTTTATAGCAGCTTCTATTTTTAAGATTTTATTTATCTATTTATTTATTGTATTTTTAAGTAATCTGTACACCTGGTGTGGGGCTTGAACTAAAAACCCTGAGATCAAGAGTTGCAGGCTCTACTGACTAACTCACCCTGGCTCCCCTATAGAAACTCTTCTGGAAGTACATGATTGGGGTGCTTGGGTGGCTCAGTCAATTAAGCTACCCACTCTTGACTCTGGCTCAGGTCATGATCTTCAGGTGTTAAGATCAAGCCCTGCATCAGGCTTCACTATCAGTGTGGAGTCTGCTTGATATTCTCTCTCTCTCTGTCCCTCTCCCCACCGGTATAGACTTGTTCTCACTTGCTCTCTTTCTCTCAGGTAAATCTTATAAAAATCCATGATCAAGCATTGCATTTAGTCGTCATACCTCTTTAATTGCCTTTATTCTAAAACATTTTTTCAGCCTTTTTTTTTGGGGGGGGGGTGTCTTTCATAAGATTGACACTTTTTAAGACTACAAGCCAATTATTTGTAAAAATGCCCTGTCTTTTAATTTAAGCTCATCTAATTGCTTCTCATGGTTAGAGTCTGATAGCTACAATAAGTAGGAAAGCTACAATAAGTAACATGTCTTCTTACTATATGACATCAAGAGGAATGTAGTATCAATTTTCCAATTGTTGGTATGTTTCTTTCATTACTTTGTTAAAACTGTATCTAGCAGGGGCACCTGAGTGGCTCAGTGGGTTAAACCTCTGCCTTTGGCTCGGGTCATGGTCTCAGGATCCTGGGATCATGCCCTGCATCGCACTCTCTGCTCAGCAGGGAGCCTGCTTCCCCTGCCACCACCCCCGCGCTGGCCTGCCTCTGCCTACTTGTGATCTCTCTCTGTGAAATAAATAAATAAAATCTTTTAAAAAGGGGGGGGGCGCCTGGGTGGCTTAGTGGGTTAAAGCCTCTGCCTTAGGCTCAGGTCATGATCCCAAGGTCCTGGGATCGAGCCCCACATTGGGCTCTCTTCTCAACGGGGAGCCTGCTTCCCCCTCTCTCTCTGCCTGCCTTTCTTCCTACTTGTGATCTGTCTGTCAAATAGATTAATAAAATCTTAAAAAAAAAAAAAGACTGTATCTACCAGACTTCTCTGTAATAAGTAATCTGTGGGAAGATTGTGTAAATACTGCATTTGCCAACAAACGGTCACCTAGTGGTTATCTATTGGTGATTTCCCCTCCCCCCGTGCCCTGGTGATTTTCTTGAGTCAGTTATTCATAATAGTTGCAGAATGGTGATTTTTATAATTTTGTCATTCTTTGTACATTTACTACTTGACAATCTACTGTGATGAAGTATTAATCTTCCCCCATTTATTATACATCTGCCTCTGAAACCAGTGTTAAGGAAAATGTGAAGATCCTTGCTGTAGACGGTAAACAAAATGGCAAGAAAAGATCGTCTCTGCTCTTCCATTGTTAGCTAGGAAAGTAAATATAAAATTGTGAGTTTAAATTTCAGTGCTCCCCAGACTTCATATACTTACATTATAAACATGTGCTTAAAAGTGCTTTATGGGGGCACCTGAGTGGCTCAGTGGGTTAAAGCCTCTGCCTTCGGCTCAGGCCATGATCCCAGGGTGCTGGGATCAAGCCCCACATCCGGCTCTCTGCTCAGCAGGGAGCCTGCTTCCTCCTCTCTCTCTGCCTGCCTCTCTGCCTACTTGTGATCTCTGTCAAATAAATAAAATCTTAAAAAAAAAAAAAAGTGCTTTATGGGGAGCACCTGGGTGGCTCAGTTGTTAAGCATCTGCTTTTGGCTCAGGTCATGGTCCCAGGGTTCTGGGATCAAGCCCTGAATTGGGCTCCATGCTCGGCGGGAAGTCTGCTTCTCCCTCTCCCACTCCACCTTCTTGTATTCCCTTTCTCGCTGTCTCTCTCTCTCTGTCAAAAAAAGTGGATGAAATCTTTAAAAAAAACAATAAACAAACAAATAAATAAGTGCTTTATGGAAGGGCACTTGGGTGACTCAGTTGGTTTAGCACCTGCCTCTTGATTTCAACTCAAGTGGTGATCTCAGGGTCATGAGATTGAGCCCCGCCTTGGCTCTGCGCTGGGCATGGAGCCTGCTTAAGATTCTCTCTTCCTCTCCTCCTATCCCTACCCCATTCCCCTCTCTCAGACGCATGTGCACTCTCTCTTTTTAAAAAATCTAAAAGTGGTTTATGGGTACAGTGTTAAATTCTTATCAATCTTGAAAATAATATTTGTGCTAAGCATCTGTCAGTAATTTTTTAAATTGTAGGCAAAATAACCCTATGATCTCTTTAATAGTTGTTGAAGTTACTATTTTGTAGTTTGCATGATGAATAGAAATAAGCATATATAAATATGAAAGCAATATCATTAACATGCCGGGAGTTGTTACTCAAAGCAACTGAATTTGGTTAATACTTAAATCATGGAACTGTTAGCTTTTCAGTATTAGATTAGTTCCATATATAGATTGCTTTTCAAAAAGCCTAAAGTTGTCAAGAGAGTTAGAAAACAAGCCACAGACTGGAAACAAATAATTTGCAAAAGACACACATCTGATGAAAGACTTATCCAAAATATACAAAGAACTCTTAAAACTCAATAATAAAATATACAACCCCATTAAAAAATGGACCAAAGACCTTAACAGACACCTCACCAAAGATATACAGATGAGAAAGAGTCATATGAAAAGATACTTAGCGTCAGTGAAATGAGATACACATACAAGATTATTATGGTATTACTGACAGTGTTTCCTACACTGTACTTTTCATCCTGTGACTGACTTATTTTATAGCTGGAAGTCTGTACTTCTTAATCCCCTTCACCTATCTCCCCATCCCCCTACCCAAAACTAAACATACTCTTAACCATATGATCCACCAATCACACTCCTTGGTATTTACTAAAGAAAGAAATTGAAAACTTGTCCCCAGCACCACAAGGGTTCTTAGAGCCTTCCTTAGGGGAAATTCAGTGTCCTCAGAGGCCAAAACCTCTATATACTGACATTTGAGGGTTTTTTCTAATTGAAAAAGGGGGGGGGTGGCGCGTGCAACTTGTTTCCAGTGATCCTCTGAGCCCCATCAAATTACCAGACTCACTCATATACCCTGAGTTTCTGCTGTCTTTTTGGTGCATCACACTCAAATTGAATGGGACAGCAAAGGGATCACCAGTCATTTGATGAAAGCCTCCATCATGGCTGCCTGTGTTTTTCAAGTCAAGTGGAGAAGGGGGCTCCAGAGATGGGAGTGGGAGTGTGTATTGTATGGATGGAGATTTCTATGATTTGTCCTGCATAACTGACCACCCCGACCTGCACACACACAGACAGGCTAAAGAATATTGTTTATGAGACTTGTGCTGGATAAGTGATCTTGGGAGCCTGATTAGTTGACATTAGCTGGTCTCCAGGTCAGAATTGGACCTTCTGGTCTGGACGCTAAGAGCTATAAATTTTGCCTTACATCCCCTCCTGCTCCAGGTTGGGCTGGCCCCTCAGAATGGAATTGAGAAGGGGGTGGCAAGCACATGTGGCCCAGGCTCCTTGAAGATGTTAGACATGATAACAGGAATTCAGCTCACTCCAAACTGCACATAGGCGAATGTCGCGGCCAGCGCGACAAATCGACCAGGAAACGTGAGGGTATGAGGATGGTGAAAAGAATTCAGAGACAAAGAGATGGGGGTAGGAGGGACACTGAGGAGGATGTCCAACAGTGCCAAATTTATTCCATATCTTACAAGCATTTATAAGGCAGATCACAGTACCTAGTCAGATGACCCCAAGTTCCTATAACAAGTTTACATTAACTACAAGTAAACCTCGTGATGCCAGGTAGTTTTGGCTAAAGCCATTAGCAAGACAAGTCTACCAGGGAGTGGGTTATGGGCAGTACAGGAACAACAAGGACCAAGTAAGAATTCATGACCCTGACCACATTGTTCCCTTCTGTAGGGAGAGCGCGTGGAAAGTCACGTAGGCGAGCGCACGACACACAGCACAAACCCTTTCTCACTGTTACTCAACTTTCCTGTCCTTAACCCCTTATCAAGGCGTCCGGACTTTAAAGGAGACACAAGTTAGGGCTTGGTTTGATCCACGACTCCAACCATGCCGTAGCCTCCAACAGGCGAACACTTGTTTAACTTCAGATCCTGTTGTTTGCCCTCCAAATATGGCCCTTACGGGGATTTTCAGTTGGAGGTCTCACCTGAGGGGTGGACACTCGTCCATGCTTCTCAGTGGAGACTCCAGCGTGGCTGTCTTCATGGGGCTTCAGCTAATGAGGTTGGATGTTTTAAGTACCTGATTTGATATAACTCTTATTCTCCTTTACTGCTTACTGTTGCCCTCACCTATGCAAATTTCCCTTTTCTTTCTGTTTCTATTCGTGGTTTTTGTTTTTGTTTTTTTAAAGATTTTATTTATTTGAGGGCACCTGGGTGGCTCAATGGGTTAAACTTCTGCCTTTGACTCAGATCATGATCTCAGGGTCCTGGAATCGAGCCCCGCATCGGGCTCTCTGCTCAGCAGGGAGCCTGCTTCCCCCTCTCCGCCTGCTGCTCTGCCTATTTATGATCTCTCTTTCTGGCAAATAAATATTTATTTGAGAGAGAAAGCATGAGTGGTTGGCAGTGGGAGAGGAAAAGCTGACTCCCTTCTGAGCAGAGAGGCCCATGTGGGGCTCAGTCCCAGGGCCCTGAAATCATGACCTAAGCCGAAGGCAGATGCTTAACTGACTGAGCCACCCAGGTGCCACTCTCTTAGATTTTTATAATACCAATAAAGTGGTTTTTCCCCCCTTGGAAACTGAGAGTACTGCTCCCCCCATGAATCTTTTCTTCAGAACAGAGTGCCTCATACAGACCTGATGGAAATCCAGCATGTTCTTTGATTCATTGTTTCCAAAAGGTCAATGTCCAGTCTTCTGACATGAAGGAGGAAGGTCTGTTTTGCCCTGCGTGGGGTTATGAAAGGAGTGTGGGGCCTAGAGTGGGGTCTAACTGCTTCTTTTATGGACTTTTATAAAATAATCTTCCTGTTTCAGCTTCATCGGCCATTCTACTTTTTTAGGAGAGATCTGGTAATTCTCATTCCTTAGCCTCTTTGGGGTTTGGTTCTGATGAGTTTGCTTTGTCAGCTCTGCTCAGTCAGTTATCTATTCCTTCTGTTTTCTGTCTTCCAAAACTGTGATGCTATTATCTCCATGCGTATTCTTCTGGTCCCTGTGTGTATGCTTTTTAAGCCCTCCCACCCCTGCCCCTGCCATTTTTTGTTTTAATGGTGTTTTAGGATTGAGTAGAAATAAACAAGCATGGAAACCTTTATACTTAACCAGTCTTTTCACTTTTTGCCTTCCAATATTTTGTTGATATCTTTCATTTGTTATTTCCTTTTCTGCCATTATTATTATTTTTTTTAATATTTTATGTATTTGAGAGAGAGCGAGAGCAGAAACAGGGGCATTGGCAGATGGAGAGAGAGAGGCAGACTCCCTGCTGAGCAGGGAGCCCAACTCAGGGCTCAGTCCCGGGACCTGGAGATCGTGGCCTGAGCTGAAGGCAGATGCTTATCTAACTGAGCCACAAAGGTGCCCCCTTTTCTGCCTTTATTTACAACCTTTATATTTCTGTGCTCTTAACTGGGGATTGGGAAGATAGTTGAGATAAATGTTTACCTACTTAAGTAGAACTCATTTTCTAAAGTTAAAATTACCATTTCGGTATGAAAGTCAAAAGAAGTAGAGAACCTGCCTATCTGGTTAAGTCTGCTTTTCCCTTGTTGATTATGTATTTTGCACTGGAGCAGTGGTGTAGAATCTTCTGTCTAGTATTTGGATGTCGATGATTATCTACAGCTTACATAACAATGTAAGATTATCTACATCTTATATAACAATGAGGAGTTAAACACGAACTCCCCATTCTCTCCTTCCCCAGCTCCTGACAAGCACGCATGCTTTATGGCCATGATCTGACCTCTTGAGTACTTCATAACAGTGGTATCATACAGCATTTGTCCTTTTGTGACTGGCTTATTTCATTTAGCTAATGTCCTCAGGGTTCGTCCATGTTGTAGCATGAATCAGAATTTCCTTTTTAAGGCTGGATAATATTCCATTGTATATGTATATATTGTGTATAGACATACCACATTTTGCTATTATATTTTCAGTACTTGTTTAAAAATAGTTTAGTATAGTATAAATCTCTACGTGTTCTAAATACTTTGGGAACCTTAAAGAATTACTTGTTAGGAATTTCTGTTAATGAAAATGATGGAAGTAACTGGGTGGCTCAATCAGTTAAGCATCCGACTCGTGCTTTTGGCTCAGGTCATGATCTCAGGAGTGTGAGATGCAGCCCCATGGCTGGCTCCCCCGTAGGCTTGGAGCCTGCTTAAGATTCTCCCACTCTCTTCCCTCCACTCTCAAGTGTGTTCTCTCACTCTCTAAAAAAATGGGGGGAAAAAACGAAATGATGTGCAGAGAATGTTGTTGAACTGAAATTGCAACTCAAAGCCCACTAAAAATTTTTTGTTGTTAAATGTATACGTCTTAAAGAAAGGCCTTAATTGAGGTTATTTCTCAGGCAGGAAAAGCTGTGAATGGTGAGTCTGGGGGAAAAGAGGTGTTGATGAGTGGATAGCAGTATTTGTGGGAGGATTACAATGTGTAAATATATTTCTGACCTAATTAAGCCATTTTATTAAAGGTAACACTTGATAAATTTAATCAAATATATGTTGGTGGGAACCACATAGAATTTTTTTGTAAATATCTGAAATTACACATAGTAATTAGGTTATGTCCCTAGGGCAAAACATTTAATAAAGAAGGTGGTAGGTAGCTGTGATTAACTTACATATTCAGGGGGTGCCTGTGTGGCTCAGTCGGTTAAGCAACTGCCTTCGGTTCAGGTCACGATCCCTGGGTCTTGGGATCAAGCCCGGCATCGGGCTCCCTGCTTGGTGGGAAGCCTGCTTCTCCGTCTCCCACTCCCTCTGCTTGTGATCCCTCTCTTGCTGTGTCTCTCTCTGTCAAATAAATAAATAAAATCTTAAAAACAAACAAACAAACAAAAACTTAGGGGCGCCTGGGTGGCTCAGTGGGTTAAAGCCTCTGCCTTTGGCTCAGCTCATGATTCCAGGGTCCTGGGATTGAGCCTTGCGTTGGTCTCTCTGCTCAGCGGGGAGCCTGCTTCCCACTACCCCCACCTCTGCCTGCCTCTCTGCCTACTTGTGATCTTCTCTCAAATAAATAAATTCTTAAAAAAAAAAAACCTTATATATTTAGCATATTACCAGTGAAGGGATAAGTGTGCAGAAGAGTTTGCAACATAATTGAAACACTGAGTTTGCAACATAATTGAAACCCCATAATGCTAAGAGGTGAAATGGCCTTGATTTGAACTAAGTGATAACCTAAAGCCATACTTTGGCTCAGTCCTCTAGCAGCTGATGAACTGCTTTAAAACCCACCATATTAGGGCATCTGCAACCTTAATGTAAACAGCCTTTTAGTCAATTACAATGTGTTGGTGATGACAACGAATGTGGGCCATGGTCTGCAATGCCTAAAGAATCGTAAAGCCAAGTGAATACATACATTGTCAGTTAAGAAGCCTCTCTAGGCTTTCTGGGTTGTCGGGGAGAGAATGCCCCGCAGATGGGTTGGGGGGAGGGGCAGAGTGAGGGAGAATCCCAGGCAGGGTCCACAGGAGGAGTGTGGAGCCTGGTGTAGGGCTTGATTCCAGGCTCCTGAGATACAGAGTCAAACGCTTAACCATCTGAGCCACCCAGTTACCCTTCTCTAGACTCTTGGTGGAATTCCAGTCTGCTTGCCCCTGAGGTGGAGAAAGATACATGAATCTCATAGTAGGAT
The DNA here is from genome assembly GCF_022355385.1 of Mustela nigripes. NCBI lineage: Eukaryota > Metazoa > Chordata > Mammalia > Carnivora > Mustelidae > Mustela > Mustela nigripes. The sequence goes on from NW_026739491.1 coordinate 2,693,291, forward strand.
GATACCTAGTTAACCTTTGGAAATAATTTTGGTTTCACAAAATGGCCGCTTTTAGGAAAGGCATTATGTTGATCACTTAATGCTTCTATTTCCATCTACTTAGCCATTTTATTTTTCAAATAATAAACTGGATTTATGGTATATACACTCTCTTATAACTGAAGTTGTCCTCAAAACCCTGATTGAACTAATAAAATTGTTTTTTTGAGCATGTATGTCCAAGGATTAGACACTGGTTCTGGATCACCATTTGTTTGGTAATTTCAGTGACCAAGATCTTTCATAAGAAAGTGCTAGCAGGGGCGCCTGGGTGGCTCAGTGGGTTAAGCCACTTCCTTCAGCTCAGGTCATGATCTCAGGGTCCTGGGATAGAGTCCCGCATTGGGCTCTCTGCTGAGCAGGGAGTCTGCTTCCTCCTCTCTCTCTGCCTGCCTCTCTGCCTACTTGTGATCTCTCTCTGTCAAATAAATAAATAAAATCTTGAAAAAAAAATTCTAAAAAAAAAAAAAAGTGCTAGCAGACCTCTGATTACCTTTTCAAAATCATCTCACCTGTTTTCCCTGCTGACTTTGCATGGGCAATCATGAAGTTGAAACTTAGGAGTTTGTCAAAATTTCTGGAACATAAGAGCAATATGAGATAATGCTTTACTTACTCTTTTAGCATTGTGCCTGAGGTTTACAAGGTAACCTAGTAGAAGGTGTTGAGGAAAACTTTTCCTACGTTCTTATGTTTAGTACCTAAGAGCCTGCAATTTATTTTATTTTATTTTTTTTTAAAGATTTTATTTATTTATTTGATAGAGAAACAGTGAGAGAGAGCATGAGCAAGGAGAAGGTCAGAGAGCGAAGCAGACTCCCCATGGAGCTGGGAGGCTGATGTGGGACTCAATCCCGGGACTCCGGGATCATGACCTGAGCCGAAGGCAGTCGTCCAACCAACTGAGCCACCCAGGAGTCCCAAGAGCCTGCAATTTAAACTGACATGAGACTATCAACTATAGCAGTACTCAGTGATGAATAACCCTGGTGGTTAGCATTTGGGACTTATAGGTCTAATTTAGTAAGAGAAAGAGGCCTAGGAGAAAAGGCTTATTTTATTTTATTTTTTAAAAGATTTATTTATTTATTTATTTGACAGACAGAGATCACAAGTAGGCAGAGAGGCAGGCAGAGAGAGAGGGGGAAGCAGGCTCCCCGCGAAGCAGAGAACCCGAAGTGGGGCTCGATCCCAGGACCCCGGGATCATGAACTGAGCCGAAGGCAGAGGCTTTATAACCCACGGAGCCACCCAGTCGCCCCGAGAAAAGGCTTCTTTAAAAAAGATGTATTTTTATTTAGTCATTCATTCATTCATATCTCTCCCCAACATTGGGCTTGAACTCACGACCCAGAGATCAAGAGCTGAAGGCTGATCCCACTAAGCCAGCCAGGTACCCGGGGGGTAGGGGGGTGGGTTGGGGGCAGGGGGAGACTTTTATGAGAAGAACAAATCAGTTTCTTTTTTTTTTTTTTTAAGATTTTATTTATTTATTTATTTATCTATTTATTTATTTGACAGACAGAGATCACAAGTAGGCAGAGAGAGAGAGGAGGAAGCAGGCTCCCCACTGAGCAGAGAGCCTGATGCAGGGCTCGATCCCAGGACCCTGGGATCATGACCTGAGCCGAAGGCAGAGGCTTTAACTCACTGAGCCACCCAGACGCCCCACAAATCAGTTTCTTTAGAAAAGACAAATGAGTCTTTAGGAGAACAAATGGGAGATAAAAAAGTTTATGATAATATTTGTTTAGGTAAGTGCAAATGGTCTATCTTCTTCCTGACCTTGAAACTCCCACGGAGTGGGGACTTGTGATCTCTCTCTCAGAAGTAGATGCCAACCTGAAATGGGAATTTATGGCTGTCCTCATTTTTCAGAAGTTTCTGCTTTTAGTCAGATAAGGGAAGCCCAAGAAGGTTTCTTTCGACATCTGTTGAATCTCAAATGTCTTCAGCTTAAAATAATCTTTATGCCAAAGTGGCTTATTTTGGGATGGCATATCCTGATCTCGTTCAAATGTAGAGTAACCAAGTGAGTCTCTTCCAGCTAAGAAATGAGACCTGGATTAAGGTGGTTCTTTAGAAATGAAAATGTAGCACATATATAAAAGGATTTTGTATAAGCAAGAACTTGAAGGATTTAGTAACTGGCTAGTATTAGTAAAGGGCAGAAAAAAGGGATGAATTGTAGGTCCCTTTTTAATTTCCCTTTCAAGTCCTTGGAACATTCGAGGAAGGACTGTTAAAACAAGCAAGGCATAGGGTAAACTTTATATTCTAAAGGATGAATTAACTGCTAGATAGGCGAGGCCTGAGGGAACAACAAGCTCTGATGTCTGTAGATAACTTTTTCCCCAGTGGAGATCTTGCCCCTTTTGGCTCTCTAACTAACTCTAGTTACATAATCCTTTAGTTCCTACCTCCGAACAAAAAGTCACAAGAGTCAGTGTGCTATTATGTTTGCATTGGTAGGTGTTCTGGTGGTGGGAACACAGTTCCCCACTTCAAATTCAGTATTAAATAAGGGCAGTACAACCCTCCAGCATTATTCTTATCTCAGATCTGTTGCTGTGGTTGCTTCAGGGCCTTGAACAGTTTAACCCTTTAAAAGGCTTTATATTTACCATAACATTTGTTGGTGTTCTTTTCAACCAATATTCAGGAAGGTCTGAAGGTGGGTGTATGCTTCAAAATGCGGTCAGACAGACAAGTGGTAGGCTCTAAAAGATAAGTCCTTTCTAATTTGGATCACTTCGGGCCTTAACCTATCATTGATCACAGTAGACTCTACTGTGGCATCTGAGTCCCTCAGTCCTTTCTTCTCAGGTGCTTTGTTTCTCCTTCCATTGGTTTCTCCACCCCCCCCCCATTTGCTCAAATAGTGTTGTGCTGTAGAGAAAATCCTTTTCACAGCAGCTTGAGGTCTCTTCCTTCTTAACTTCTCAGAATCGAGCTGAAGCACCCCTGCTCTTAAGAGGCGATCCTCTTGGGAACCTGGGTGGCTCAGTTGGTTAAGCAACTGCCTTTGGCTCAGATCCTGATCCTAGACTCCCCGGATCATCCCACATCGGGCTCCCTGCTCATTGGGAGGTCTGCTTCTCCCTCTGACCCTCCTCACTCTCAATGCTTTCTCTCTCTCTCTCATTCTTTCTCAAATAAATAAAATCTTAAAAAAAAAAAAAAGGTGATTCACTCAAAGATCATTAGCAACATGATGTTAAGTCCAGTGGCATTTTTCTCATCACCTTGAAAGTGAAGGAAATCAGAATGTGAATATGCCTCTTTGAAATAAAAATTATTTTGATTTGAAGGCCATTAAGCAGTAAATGTTGAAGAACCTGTCTTTACCTTCCACTTTTCTGCCCGAAGGTGAGATAAATTCTCCTTTTCTTTTTTTTTTTTTTAAGATTTTATTTATTTGTTTGACAGAGAGAGAGATCACAAGTAGGCAGAGAGGCAGGCAGAGAGAGAGAGAGAGAGGGAAGCAGACTGCCCGCTGAGCAGAGAGCCCGATGCGGTGCTCGATCCCAGGACCCTGAGATCATGACCTGAGCCGAAGGAAGTGGCTTAACCCACTGAGCCACCCAGGTGCCCCAAATTCTCCTTTTCTTAGAGACAGACTCTTATGGCTTAGAGAAGGCACTGGTGGAATCTGCAAACAAAGCTTACCCCATTAGTTTCCTCCCATATATTTACCTTCCCACAGTTTGCCACCCTTGGAAGCCTAGAACTGCTTTCCTTTGTCTTGTCATTTCTCTACAACTTTATCATTCTTTGTTGAAGATCCCATATAAGCCACAGTTCTAAGCCACACTCTTCGATTACTTTTCTGTTGAGGTCTGGCTCTCTGCTGAACAGGGAACCTGATGCAGGACTTGGTCAAGGATCCTGGGATCGTGACCCTAGCCAAAAACAGCCGCTTAACCAGACTGAGCCACGTAGGTGCCCCTCTGCTGAGGTCTCTTTTGTGAGATGTGCACTGCAGGTGTTAATAAACCGTTTTTTGGGGCACCTGGGAGGCTCAGTGGGTTAAGGCCTCTGGCTTTGGCTCAGGTCATGATCCCAGGGTCCTGGGATCGAGCCTCGCATCAGGCTCTCTGCTCGGCCAGGAGCCTGCTTCCTCCTCTCTCTCTCTGCCCACCTCTCTGCCTACTTGTGATCTCTGTCTGTCAAATAAGTAAATAAATAATCTTTAAAAACAAAAAAACGTTTTTCTCCTGTTCATCTGTCCTTTTGTTAAAGACGCCCAGCTGGAAACCTGAGGGGTAGAGGTCAAGTTTTGCCTCTTCCACAAGTACTTTTATGTTATTTGACCATCCCTTCAATCTTGAAACTTACTTCCTCTCAGTTTCTATGATGACTGCTCAGAAATCATTTTTCATATTTCTTTGATAAGTTCTGGCATTTCTCTTTATGGTATTTTCCTGGGGCCTTTGTTATTTTTCCCTTCTGTCTTCCATGGTGATTTCATCTACTGCTATGGTTTTTAAACTATTCCTTCTTTTTGGAGACTATCTCCTTCTCTCCAACTTTAACCTCAGTCTTACCCTTTCCATTAATTACAAGTTGGTTATTTGGTGTTTTGATTTGACCTATTAAGTAACCTGAACTGATTATCAAAAAAATAATGAACCTCAACCCCAAACTTCTGCCACAGGAAAAATTAATTTATGATGGATCATGAATGTAAACATGAAAGGCAAACAATAACATTTTTAGAAGAAAAGAAGATTTTCATGACTTTGAGATCAGCAAAAATTTTTTTCAGCAGAGCACAAAGAAGTGCTAAAAAACAAGTTGAGAAATTTGACTTATTACAATTAAGAACCTCTGCTAATCAAAAGACTCCATAAGAGGCTATTACTCAGCAATAGAAAAAATGAACATGAACATAGAACACAACATGGATGAACCTCAAAATAATTATGCTAAGTGAAAGAAGCCAAAGAGTACATACTTTCTGATTTCATTTATATAAAACTCTAGACAATGCAGGTAGGTATCTATGGTGATAGAAAGCAGGGCAGTAGTTGCCAAAGGATGAGGCATTGAGGAGGTACTGGAAGGAGAGATTACAGTGGGGATACTTTGTGGTAATGGTTTTACAGTTACAAATAGATGTCACCACTTACAGCATCTTGGAGCATCTGGGTGGGTCCCTTAGTTAAGCGTCTGACTCTTGATTTCTGTTCAGGACATGATCTCAGAGTTGTGGGACTGAGCTCTGAATCAGGCTCTGCGGTTAGCATGGAGTTTGCTTGTCCTTCTCTTTCTGCTCCCCTGCCCCTATGCTCACTTGCTCTCAAATAAAATCTTTAAAAAAAAAAAAAAAACTTATTATGCATTGCATTTCCAGTATATTTTTTATTGTCAGTTATACCTCAGCAAAGCTGTTTTTAATGTGGAAATAAACACAAAAATGAGAATGGGTGAAGCCTATTTAATCAGAGCTTGTCATAGCAGGGGAGTTAGCCGCCATCACTCGCATTGGCAAAGACTCAAAGGCAGGTAGACCAGTGGGAAGCTTTATAGTGGAGGAAAGGAAGAACTTCAGATATGTCCTGATTTGGGGTTATTGGCATGGGAAAGCTCTAGGCAGCCTAACTACAAGTGGGGGCATCCTATGTGGTTATTTAGGTTTATATATTTGGCTTTCTGTGGTTGGTCCTAAGTTGGAACCAGGGAGGAAAATTAGGGGAGGTAATTGGGGGTTATTACTCAAGTCTTGACTCTTTGGGGTCAGTTTTTTAGGGTTACTGTTGGCTTTCTGGACTAGTTAGTTGGTAGAGATAGTTTGGCTTCCTTGACTGATTACTGTAGATAGTATGTTGACTTCTTGGGCTAGATAATGGAATGTTAGTTTCACTTCCTTTCTGGGCTGGTTCCTGCAGGTTGTGGGTCAGAGCTCTATTTTGATACAGTAGTCTGGCCTTTGTCCATTAGTATATTCAGACTCTCATGAAAAGAAGCAGATGCTGTAAGAAAGGCAAGACACAAACTGGGAGAAGATATTTATAGTGCATATCCAACAAAGTACTTATATCCACTATATATATATTTTAGAAACTTCAACAGTTTAGTAAAAAAAGATAACCTAATTTTTAATTGGGCAAAATACTTGAACTAGAACTTCATTAAAGATGATTTCCAAGTAGCCAATAAGCTTATGAAAAGATGCTAATAGGGGGAATCCAGTGTTCATTTAATCACTAATTTAATCACTAATCATCTAATACAGATTAAATGAGATACTACCGCACCTCTACCAGGATGGCTGAAATTTAAGAATCAGTAGTACCAGGTAGTGGTATAGCTGTGGAGCATCCGGAACCATCATATACTGCTGATGGGTGTGTACATCGGTACAGATTCTGGAAAACTGTCCGTGTCTGGTAAAACTAGGTACTTACACTTTGTGACCCAGCATTAATAATGCTGGGCTTACAGCTGATGGCAAGGAGTGTTTATATCCACCAAAAGATTTGTGTAAAAATACAATAGCCAAAACCAGGAAGCAACGCAAATGGTTATCTGCTGGAATTTATAATTTGTGATATATTTGTAAAGTGGAGTGCTACATAGCAATGAAAAAAAGAATAAAGTTCCACATGCAGCATTATGATTTTCACAGGCATGACTTGAATAAAGGAAGCTACCCACAAAAGAGTTAATATTGTTTGATTCCATTTATTTAAATGGAATGATTTGTAAGAATAGATAAAACTGGGGCGCCTGGGTGGCTCAGTGGGTTAAGCCGCTGCCTTCGGCTCAGGTCATGATCTCAGAGTCCTGGGATCGAGTCCCGCATCGGGCTCTCTGCTGAGCGGAGAGCCTGCTTCCCTCTCTCTCTCTCTCTGCCTGCCTCTCCATCTACTTGTGATTTCTCTCTGTCAAATAAATAAATAAAATCTTAAAAAAAAAAAAAAAAAGAATAGATAAAACTGATCTATGGTGATAGAAGTCAGAATAATGGTTACTTTTTCCTGAGGGGACACAAGGGAACCCTCTGAACTATTGGAAATGTTCTGTAACTTGATCTGAATTGCAGTTATATGGATATATACAAACAAAGTATCTATCAAAATAGAAATAAAAACAATAAGATATTTATTGAGCTGTACACCCAAGATTTGTACATTTCACTACATGTAAGTTATACCCCATTTTTATTTATTTTTATTTTTATTTTTTGTACTTTTAAGTTTTTTTTTTTAAAGATTTTATTTATTTATTTGACAGAGAGAAATCACAAGTAGACTGAGAGGCAGGCAGAGAGAGAGAGAGGGAAGCAGGCCCCCTGCTGAGCAGAGAGCCCGATGTGGGACTCGATCTCAGGACCCTGAGATCATGACCTGAGCCAAAGGCAGCGGCTTAACCCACTGAGCCACCCAGGCACCCCATGTACTTTTAAGTTTTTATTTAAATTCCAGTTAGTTAACATATAGTGTAGTATGAGCTTCAGGAGTAGAATTTAGTGATTCCATCACTTTTATGTCCTAGTGCTCATCACAAGTGCCCTCTTTAATTCTTATCATCCATTTAATCCATCCCCCGTTCACATCTCCTCCAGCAACCCTCAGTTTGTTCTCTATAGTTCTGTTTCATGGTTTGCCTTTGTCTTTTTCCCCGTGTTCATTTGTTCCATTTCTTAAATTCTACATGAGTGAAATTGTTTGGTATTTGTCTTTTTTGACTGTCTTATTTCACTTTGCATAATACACTCTATTTCCATCCACATCATTGCAAATGGCAAGATTTCATCCTTTTTTTTTTTTTAAGATTTTATTTATTTATTTGACACAGAGAGAGATCACAAGTAGGCAGAGAGGCAGGCAGAGAGAGAGGAGGAAGCAGGCTCCCCGCTGAGCAGAGAGCCCCATGTGGGGCTCTATCCCAAGCAGAGGCTTTAACCCACTGAGCCACCCAGGCACCCCCCCCTTTTTTTTTTGGTCAGAGTGAAAGAGAGCATGGCAGGGGGAGGGAGAGGGAGAAGTGGAAGCAGGCTCCCTCCTGAGCAAGGAGCCTGATGTGGGATTCAATCCCAGGACCCTTTGATCATGACCTGAGCCAAAGGCAGACACTTAACCAACTGAACCACCCAAATGTCCCGCAAGATTTCATTCTTTTTGATGGCTGAGCAGTATTCAATTGTGTGTGTGTGTATATGTGTGCATATATATGTATATATGTGTATATGTATATATATATATATATATATCACAAGTTCTTTATCCATCTGTTGATGGGTATTGGGCTCTTTCCATAATTTGGGTATTGTTGATAGTGCTGATATAAAAATTGGAATGCATATATCCCTTCGAATCAGTATTTTTGTATTGTTTGGGTAAACACCTAGTAGTGAAATTGCTGGATCATGGGGTAGTTCTATTTTTAACTTTTTGAGGAGCCTTCATAGTGCTTTCAGGAGTGGTTTCACCAGTTTGCATTCCTGCCAACATTTTAAGAGGGTTCACCCTTTTACACATTCTCACCAACACCTGTTATGTTTTTTGTATTGTTGATTTTAGCCATTCTGACAGGTGTGAGGTGATATCTTATTGTAGGTTTGGTTTGTATTTCCCTGATGATGAGTGAAATTGAGCATACTCCATGTGTCTGTTGGCCAACTGTATGTCTTCTTTGGAAGAATGTCTGTTCATGTCTTCTGCCCATTTCTTAACTGGATTATTTGTGTTTTGGATGTTGAATTTGGTAAGTTCTTTATATATTTTGGATACTCACCCTTTCTCATATATGTCATTTGCAAATATCTTCTCCCGTTCTGTAGGTTGCCTTTTAGTTTTGATTTTTTTCTTTGGTTGTGCAGATTTTTATCTTGATGAAGTCCCAGTAGTTCATTTTTACTTTTGTTTCCCTTTCCTCAGCTTGGGAGACAAATGTAGTTAAGAAGTTGCTATGGCTGATGCCAAAGAGGTTGCTGCCTGTGTTCTCTAGGATTTTGATGGTTTTCCTGTTTCACATTTAGATGTTTCATCCATTTTGAATTTATTTTTGTGTATGGTATTATATCTCAGTTTTTAAAATTTAGTTTCAGCTCTTTTCTATTTATACATTTCCTTAAAACTAGCTTCCTGTTTATTGTTAACTGAAACCTTGTTAAACTTTTTGTAGTCAGTCCTTAAATCCCATCAACTCTTCCTTTAAAATATCTCCCACCCATACTATCTCCAAACCATAACTGTACTAGAGTTTTAGCCTTGACCACAAGCCTGCATTATTGCCAAGGACTTAACTGGTCTCCCTGCTTTTCATACTCAAAACTGTTCTACAATACGCTAGCAAAGCTCTTTCTAAAGCACCATTCAGATGATGCTAGCACTCTGATCCTGTTAGTTCCTTTCCTCAAAGATCTTGAAGGAGCTCCCGTTTCTGTTGTATTAGGCTTGCATTGCATTCAAGATTCTCATGATCTGGCCCCAACCAGCCATACCATCTCCCTGTCCATACATAGTCCTCTAAAAAACTGGGATACTTAATAGTTCCAAATCCATTTTGCTCTCTGTTGCTGATACTCTTTGTTCATGTTCTCTCCCTAAATGTTTTCGCTTCCTCATACCAGCTCTACCTGAAGCCATTTCAACCTGAGGAGCTGTGATGTACTCCATGAAATCCATGAACCCCCTGAAGTTATATCCAAACATTTCTATATGTGTGCATTTTTCTAGAGAAAGGCCTTGTCTTGTTACCAGATTCTCAAAAGGGGTCCCCAAAGTTAAACTGATCTAGTGCCCTTCTGAAGGAATACAGATGATCTTATTTTATGTTTTTTTTTAAGATTTTGTTTATTTATTGGAGAGAGAAAGAGAGAGAGCAAGAGCATGTGTGAGCAGGGGGAGGGGAAAGGGAGAAAGAACACCAGGCAGACTCCAGCTCCCAAGGAGCCACACTGCACTTAATCTCACCACCCTGAGATCATGCCCTGAGCCAAAATCAAGAGTCAGACGCTTAACCGACTGAGCCACCCAGGCACCCCTCATTTTATGTTTTAACAATTTTTGTCTTGTTAGAAATTTAGTCCTCAGTATGGTGGGTAGTAGAACTTTTTTTAATAGATAAATTATAGGTAAAGCTCAAAGTTTCAGATGCAGGTAAAATGGCTTGTCCTCATCTATTGTTCAGGTCCCTAGACTTTGGTTCTTTTCTTGTGTGTGTGTGTTAAGGAAGTATTCTTTTTTTCCATTCCGGAATGGGAATTAAATTTTACAGCCTAGATTTTCTTTGTGAGGAATTTATTTTCCTCAAAAGATACTATCTTAATATTTTTTCACTTTGGTATCTTAGGGAGAAATTTTTTTCCCTCCCACATGACTGTTTGCACAGCTAGACAATACCATCTCTGTATGCTTTGAATTTAAAAGATATTAGTCACATTTTTCAACACTTTTTTTTTTCCTGTTTTAGATTCCTATAGGCAATGGAAACTGATCTCAGTTCCCAGGACAGAAAGGACCTGGACAAGTTTATTAAATTTTTTGCCCTCAAGGTAATATATCTATTCTCTTGAGCTCAGAACTGTTAGAAATAACTTCCGTGCTTCTCCCTTTTTGGAAATATAGAATAACAGCTTGCAGCTTGCCCATTTTAAGGGATACTTCTGTCTGTTGTAAACCAAACTGTGAAGTTTGGGGGCGGTACTGGGGGTGTAACTAAAAACTAGTTTCCAATTTTCCACAGCTACTTGTTCAAAAAAAATTTTTTTTTGCAAGGCTGTTTGCAGAAATGTCAAACTATTATGCCAGGTTATTGGCACAGTATGTTCCCTTGGGGTGGGAACAAAGATAGTGGACTGGAATGGACAGCATTTCAGGCATCCTTCCCAAAGCATCAGCTAACTCTGAAATGCCTGACTTTCATTTATTGTTCCCTTCTGGGTAAATGAAGAATTAAAACTGAATCTTGAATGCTTGAGAAGTTATATTTTCTTGAGAAGTTATATTTTCTTAAATCTAAAAATCATTTCCACCTCTATCACTCCTTCTCATGATTGCCATGTAAAAAACAATCCATGCAGTAGATTCTGGTTGTAAAATTAGTTGGGAGACTTTTGCCATATGGGCCAAATGATATGAATAATTGTGGAATCCTTGGTTTAAATCTACTATGATTACATAAGTGTACGGCAGTGAATATTTAAACCTACGGTTGGACTTGTTTCTTTATGAAAGTCAGAGCTACCATGTGCAAATTTCCTTCTGCCATGTGAGAATATTACAGATCCCAAGCCTTAAACTAAAATTCCTCCAATCAATTGACATTATGCCCTCAGGAATATTTACAGTATTATTTTTGTGTTGTTTTTTTTTTAATATGTTCTTGAATTTTAAAATCCTGTCATTTCCTAAAGTGATGTTACGATCATTGGCATCTTTATAACCCTGCATTCAGGGGGTGTTAACCCTGATTGTGAGTCAGATCAATTTAAGACTCTTCATCATTGATTTTTTTTCTTGTTTGTTTGCTTTTTTTTTTTTTAGACTGTCCAAGTGATTGTCCAGGCTCGACTCGGCGAGAAGATTTGCACTCGTTCATCTTCATCCCCAACGGGTTCAGATTGGGTAAAGTTCCTGTTTTGTTTTGTTTTTTTTTTTTAAGGCGTGTTTGTCATCAGGAATTGTACATGGTGCAGTTGCAAAGAATACAGTTTATAGTATTACTAAATCATAACATTAATATGTCGAATTCCATTTGATTCATTCACTTGGAAAGTACATTCTTCATCAGATGGTAGCCCTAGGTTTGTATGATTTTCATCTTTCTTCTGCAGTCGGGGAAAAATTTAGTCTTTAGGAAAATACCTTGTTGACTGATTTTTATAATAAGTCATTACCTCTTTCAACCTGAGTTTTGGGGCTTTGATGCAGGACTTTTCTGGGCAAGGGAGAAATGAATGGATGTCCTTCATCACTCAAAGCTATGCCCGCATTACCCAGCATAACCATCTCATTGCTTTATGTTCCCATAATGTGCCTTGTGAGTGTTTAACAAAAGTCCCTTTTGTTTTCTAGTTCAATTTAGCAATCAAAGACATCCCAGAGGTTACACATGAAGCAAAAAAGGCGCTGGCAGGACAGTTGCCTGCTGTTGGGAGATCAATGTGTGTGGAGATCTCACTCAAGACTTCTGAGGTAAGGTTATGGCCAGGGTGGTGTGTTCATTTGGCACTCAAAGCTCTTCACACTCCGGTTCCAATTCAACTTCATTCCTGCCTCCTCCCTCTCTGAATTTAGCATTCTCTGAGGAGGTCATGCTTTTTGTATTTATTCTCCCAAACACTTGAAATGGGCTTTTTGTCCTCCTCATGTGTCAACTATGTATGAAATGTTTCTACTTAATCCTTCAAGACTCATGTGCTCTTGAAACCCCCTTTCTAGTGGGAGAGGTAACTACTTTCCTTAGACTTACCATATGCTTTGTTTACATTGTTTCTAAAATACAGTTGATGTACTGTGATTTTTTATAGATGTGTTTTTACTTATTTCACATCAGGATCAAGGCAGATATTGTTACTTGTGTGTTTATTGATTTATTTCCATTATAAGATTGTGAAGCTGGGGTGGTATAATAAAAGGCAGTTGGAGTTTGGAGCTGCACAGACCCAAGTTCAGATCCTAGCTGAGTGACTTTGGCCAAATTACCTAACCCCACCCCCACCAACACCACCAAACTAACATGACACTTCATAGGGTTTTTATATTTTCTCATTTAATCTTTATTCGTAAAGTGCCTAACATAACTTACAGTAGCGATCATTCCATGTTCCTTTCATACTTTATACTTCTATTCTTGAGGTCAGCAGTTACACCACATCTTATTTATTTCTGTAGTTGTTCAGATTCTTTTTGAAATGAGGCAGGATATAAATAAATAATCATCTCTTGGGTCTAGCTCAGTGCCTGGATGGCACTCTTGATGAAGTTTGTTGAATGAATGATGTCGATACTTGTTCTATGGAAACCTTAGCCCCCCAAAAAACAAAACTTCCTACTCTTCTTTACTGTATTACCAGTTTATACTATGAATCATTTTTGTTAGTGATCCACAGGGAGTCCTAAAGGACTCTCTAGAAGAACTCTTTCCTTTCCCAGGTGAAATCTGAGTATAAAATATTCCGATTATCCTAGACAAACTGCACCAGCTTGTCTTGGATACTTCCTACTATTCATCCTCCCTTGACTTTGGGGAGCAGGGGAAATCCAAAATTTATCACATCATTTAAAAATGACAGTATGATGAAAAAGATACCTTAAGGATACATACTTAAATTTTATCTAGAACTAGTAAGTTCTGTATTCCACAAACTAACCCAGGGTTACTCCCAAATCTAAAAGAATAGCCCTCTTCCAGTTGATTGGTAATAAGGTTACTTGTGTTCAAAAGTATGACTGTCCTTCTTACTAAGTGGCACACAGGAGTGTTACAGGGTTGAGGGATTCTGGCTTTGGTTTCTGTTTTTCTTTCCCACCCACTGGACTAAGTCTGTTCAGAGTACCAGAGAAAGACTGAACAGTTTGGCTAAAGACATTGCAGAGCTAAAAAGATTTTTAAGTGAGGAGCTTGTTAAGGTATTCCTTAGCAGTGGGTGTCACCTAAAAATATCTCCTATAGAATTGGAGGGAAAGGCTCTCTCCATCATCTGAAGTGTTGGCCTTTCTGAAGAGTAATTTGGATATATATAGCAAAAATCTTTGAAGCATGAGTACTGTTTAACAATGCTAATTCTGGAAATTTATCTTAAGAAATTTATTTAGGGCAATGACAAAGTTTTAATCTCAAGGCTATTTATCAGAATCTTGTTTGTGGTAGTGAAAAATTAGGAGTGACCTATATGTCCATGTATTTGGGGAACTGATTGGATGAAATGATGGTCATAGGGTAGAATACTATGCAACCATTAAAAATGATGTAGAATTTTACTAAGGAAAACTTCATGTTGTGTTTATTAATGGGAAAGTGATAAAAATAACATACAGTATAATCTCACATTTAAAAAAATGTTTAGGTTTATTTATTTAAGTATTGTTAGACTCAACATGGGTCTTAACGCATGACCTCGAGATCAAGAGCTGCCTGCTCTTCTAACCGAGCCAGCCAGGCACCCCTCATGTTATTTATTAAAGTGGCTGGTGAGTTTATAAATTGATTTTTTCCTCTTTATTTTTTTCAGTATTTTTATAGTGACTGTACAGTGCTTTATAATAAAAGAAATAATTAAAACAAGTATTTTTCAATTGTCCCATCTACAGGGAGATTCCATGGAGCTAGAAATTTGGTGTCTTGAAATGAATGAAAAGTAAGTGCTCTGACTTAGGGTCTGTGGTTGTGGTAGCTGAGGATAAAAGATGACACAGGGAAAGCAGGGCTTTTGTTACCAGTCATGGAGGGTGTTCTTCCCACTTAACAAAGCCAGTAGGTCTTTGCTACAATTTGCTTCATGCTTGGCTTCCAGCCCAGGCACAGAGTTGACCTTCAGCGGGAGGGTCAGTCCACCGAAACTTAGACACCACAGGGAAAAGAGCAGAGAAAAGACTGAAAAGGGTTTGTTGTTTTCCCAGAGTACAGATAGTTCTCTGATTAAATCCCTTGCGAGCTCTTGTAACATGACTGCTCTGTGTTGTCTGTTTTCTGTATGGCAGACATCCAGTATGATTCCCCTTCACTACTCCTTTTTACATGCTGTGTTGGTCATAGATTGGAAATGCATGTTATTTTCCTTCTCCATGTTCCTATTTCAAGGCAGATTAGCTTACTTCCTGCCTGAAGCTTCAGTTTTCATGAGCAGTATATAGGCAAATGGAGGAAATAGCAACACATCAAAAGAAAAATCTTAATAATTAAGGTCTGGGTTGTGGGTATTGTTTTTCTTTCCTAAGTAGAAAGCTATTGCCAGGTATAGTCTAAAATTTTAGTACCAAACAGACTTTTCTCTAGATTTCCCATTAGATATGTAGAGGTAGAAATCTCATAAGATACTATCTTGAAATTATTTGCACTTCCATTAATATAATTGCAGTATTGAATTACTGTTTTTGAGTGTGTAGCTTTGTTTCTTAAATAATAGCTTCAAAGCTAGAAGAAAACATTAGGTGCCTTTTGTTATCTACTGCCTGGTTCTAGAGCACAGAAAAGTAAAACTTTTGCTTACCTCAATAATCTCTTGATAAACTGACAAAAACCTCTAATTACACGTTTAGTTCAGAACCTGTTTTCATGATAAATTTAATCTTCTGCAGTTCCCACACTTAATTTGCAGTCATCTATGTTGACTGTCATACTCTGTGAAAGGTGTTATGTGGACTGCAAGGCAGGTTATATTCTATCAGAATTCATGAATAATGCTAACAGACGATTCTCAGTCACTAGACAGAACATAACACCTCTATATCCGTTACATTTCTGTTCTTGGTTTTATGTGAGTTGAGTAGGCGAATGCTGATTGTGTCTGTGTGCTCCTCAGGTGTGATAAAGAGATTAAAGTTTCCTACACGGTGTACAACAGACTGTCGCTGCTGCTGAAGTCCCTCCTTGCCATAACTAGGGTGACACCAGCTTACAGACTCTCCAGAAAACAGGGGCACGAATATGTCATATTGTACAGGTAAACAACATAGTGTCACCTTCCTGATTCACTCATTAGCCTTGCCACTTGGCGCATTGACTGGTATAGGAGTATTCTGTGATTAATTTTGGACAGATGGTTGGTAGGATAGTAGATGCTGCAGCTTTACTATGATTGTCTGTCCTTCCTCCTTTGTGAACCTCAACTTTGCAAAGCTACCAGGTTCTTTGTCCTTTTGTTCTGTGTACAGTCACTGATTCCTATGGAATGGATTTTGAGGTTGTAGTAATACACATCTCAAAGCTGAAAAAGGGGCTTAAGACTTTCAAAACCAGGTTATCCTGGGAAAATACCACAGCCTTCTCTATTTCAGAGTTAAATTAAAACCTGTCTAACAGACTTTCAAATTCAATTTGTTGTTAATAGTTGTCTGTGGATATATAGAACTTCTCAGTGATTCTTTGAGTATTTTCCTTAGAGTGGTTCACCTCAACATGTATTTATCGAGTGCCTTTTTAATGTGAGCATTGTGCTAGACCCAAGGAAGAACTGTACAGAGGCCCTACCCCGTAGGGGCCTATCTATTGGGGGAGACAGTTTGTCATATGCATAATTACAATAAAAAGCAGGATTGGAAGACTACATAGCAGTATCAGTAGAAAAGTACTAGGAGAACACAGGGAGGGAAAGTGTGTTCTGGGTGGGAAAACCAGACAGACTTCCTGGAGGAAGTGGGATTCAAGCTAGACCTTGAGGCAGAGAGGATTTCAGCTGGTAGAAGTGAGGGAGACTGATCATTCCAAGAGGGGAGTGCGACAGATGGCAAGGCATGGAAGTTGGGGACGGAATATGAGCCGTGTGCAGTTTGTGAGAGGGGCTCTAGCGGCGGTATAGAAGGTAAGTAGGAAAGTATGAGAGTGGCACGGCGAAAGCCAGGAGTTCCCAGATCACCCAAGACTTTTTTCATGTTGTGATGAGCTACTGGTTTTAGTCTTTGGCTTATAGGTATAGAGCTAATTGTGAGGAGAAATTAGTATAACAGGATGGAAAAGACTAAGAATTAGAGCCTTAACTAGTTAAGCTAAACAGTCTACTACCGAGAGTAGTTATCAAGTCATTCTTGAATTTTCTTAGCAGTAATCTAGCAACCCTACCCATGTTTGTTTATTTTTCCGAATCTTTTTTTTCCCCCCTAAGATTTTATTTATTTATTTAACAGATAGAGATCACAAGAAGGCAGAGAGGCAGGCGGAGGCAGGGGTGAGGGGAAGCAGGCTCCCTGCTGAGCAGAGAGCCCGACTCGGGACTCGATCCCTGCACCCTGAGATCACGACCCAAGCTGAAGGCAGAAGCTTAACCCACTGAGCCACCCAGGCACACCTATTTTTCCAAATCTTTAAAATATTTTTGTTGTCTTCTCTGTAGTCTTCAGGCTTCAAGTTGAGTATTCCATTTGAAAATTACTAGACCTTTATTCAAATATAGCAAAAGAGGGATGCTTGGGCGGGGCTTAGTCAGTTAAGCATCTGCCTTCAGCTTGAGTCATGATCCCAGGGCCCTCAGCTTGGGCCCCACATCGACTCCTTGCTCGCCAGGGAGCCTGCTTCTTCCTCTGTCTGCCATTCCCCCTGCTTATGGGTGTGCTCTCTCTATCTCTTGACAAATAAATAAAATCTTTAAAGATATATGTATATAACAAAAGACCACTTCTAACTCTTCTCACTTACCTATACCAAGCTCCCTTCATTTTGGTTCTTCTGTAAGTAACCATACTACACTACTAGTCATCAACTTAATTAACTAGGACTTTTGGTCCTTTCATTACCAATGTTTAAAGCTTTATTCTGTATCTCTGGAGTAAGGCAGGATTAATTGCTCACTGTTTATTATTTAGGAGTGCTTTTGGATACAAATAATATGGTTTAAACCATAGAGAAGTGTGTGATCTCAGAGGTAGATTTGGCTCCCCTCCCTTTTTTTTATATTATTGTGTTTTGTTTTGTTTTTTTTAAAGATTTTTTAATTTCTTTGTCAGCAAGAGAGAGAGAGAGAACACATATGCACAAGTCAGGGGGAGGGGCAAAGGGAGAGGGAAAAGCAGGCTACTTGATGAGCAGGGAATCTGACAGGGGGGGCTCGATCCCAGGATCCCAAGATCATGTCTTGAGCCGAAGGCAGACGCTTAACTGACTGAACCACCCAGGTGCCCCTATACAATCATTAACAGGGTAACAGTACAGCCTTATACCATTAAAGAATAACTTTCTGGTTTATTTTTTTTAAACCTATATTATCATTTCCCCCAACTTAGTAAATTTAATCATGTCACTGTATAATTACATCGTTATAAAAATTCATTCTGAATTTGTTGTTCATTAAGACTGAATTAAAATGTTGTCTGCCCGCTATCTGTGAAGAAAACTTTTGCTTAGCACCTGAATGTCATAAAGGATATAGCCAAGAAGGTGGTTAGATAAGCACTGTACCAATTACCAATATTCAAATGAGTACTGAGCTTTTTTTAAAAAAGGATTTTATTTATTTATTTGATAGATCATGAGCAGGGGAAAGGGCAGAGGGAGAATGAGAGAGAGACAAGCAGTCTACCCCAGTGATTAGGGAGCCCGACACGGGGCTTGTTTCTAGAAACCTGAGCCGAAATCAAGAGTTGAATGCTCAACCAGCTGAGCCACCAAAGGTTGCAACAGAATGTCTTTTGGCAGCTTTTTATTGACATCATTCCTATGTTATTTTATAGCAGGAGTCAGCAAACTATGGCCAGCAGACCGTCTGCTTATTTTTATAAATAAAGTTATTTTATTTTTTTAAGTTTATTTTTTTTTAGTAATCTCTGCATTCAATATGGGGCTCCATCTCATGACCCCAAGGTCAAGAGTCTCACACTCTTCTGACTGAGCCAGCCAGGTACTCCTAAATGAAATAATTTTAGAACACAGCCTCCCCCTTGATTTATGTGTCATCAACGACTACTTTTGCAAGACAACAGCAAAGCTGAGTAGTCTGTCTCAGACTGCATGGCCTGCAAGCCTTAAATATCTGACCCTTTTCACAAAAATTTGCTGACCCCTGCTTTATGGCGTCTGTCCCTTTTGTGCATGTATTTCAGAAATTAAACACATTTCTTTTCTCTCATACCAGATTACAATTTGTGAAACCTGGGTTTCAGATTTACCCTGAATCTCCTCCCTAGCTTATTCTTATCTCCCACCTAACACCTAACCATAGGGCTTTGTATATTGTTGGAGCTTAGTTTTTAGTTGAACAAAGCCATGTACATGTTTAATTTTTAACCGTATTACCAGGAAAGTATAACAGTGTTTTATAGTGTAGTTTGTCATGTTTTATAGATCAGACTTAGAGCTAATATAGACTGCCCTTCCCAGGGAAATTCAGGGGAAGGTCCTACTTTGCTTATATTTTTGTATTTTCAGAATAAATAGTCTTGTGTAATTCTTCTATATTGGAAAAGATTTTTGAATTTCTTAACCAGTTTACTTTGGAATGACTTGTGACAAGCATGGAGAGCTCCCCTAATTGAAGACCACTCTCAAAATATGGTACCTTCTATTGCATATTTGAAAGTTGCCATACAACACCCAGGGGTCATCACGTGCCTTCCTTAATGCCCATCACCCAGTTAACGCATTCCCCCCACTCACTTCCCTTCCATCAACCCTCAGTGTATTCTCTTTAGTTAATAGTCTCTTATGGTTTGCCTCTCTGTTTTTATCCTCTTTTATTTTTCGTTCCCTTCCCCTATTTCATCTGTATTGTTTCTTAAATTCCATATATGAGTGAAATCATATGGTATTTGTCTTTCTCTGACTGACTTCTGAACACTTCGCATATTACACTCTAGTTCCAGTCACATCATTGCAAATGGCAAGATTTCATTGTTTGTGATGGCTGAGTAATATTCTTTTGTATATATATGGAATATATATATGGAGTGTATAATGGAAATAAATATATATCACGTTTTCTTTATCCATTTATCAGCTGATGGACATGGGGGCTCTTTCCATAATTTGGCTATTGTTGGTAATGCTGCCAAAAACATTAGGGTACGTGTGCCCCTTCGAATCAGTATTTTTGTATCCTTTGGAAAAAATATCTAGTAGTGCAATTGGTTGGTTATACAGCTATTTTTAACTTCGGAGGAACCTCCATAGTGTTCTCCAGAGTGGCTGCACCAGTTTGCATTCCCACCAACAGTGTAAGAGTGTTCTCCTTAAGAAAGGAGATCTTAAATGTTATAATCCCAGGGCGCCTGAGTGGCTCAGTGGGTTAAAGCCTCTACCTTCGGCTCAGGTCATGATCTCAGGGTCCTGGGACCAAGCCTTACATCAGGCTCTCTGCTCGCTGAGGAGCCTGCTTCCCCCTCTGCCTCTGCCTGCCTCTCTGCCTACTTGTGATCTCTCTCTGTCAAATAAATGAAGTCATAAAAAACAACAACAACAATTCTTTCCATATGTATCCTTATGCCTGCAGCTTCATTGAAGTGGTAACATTATTGCTTCATTAGGAGAGGTATTCATGCAGATAAGAAATGAAGGGTTTGTTAAATTGTTTTGTCTGTAGGCCCTTAGAATAAAGAATCATTTATTTTGAGGCTCCTGGGTGGCTCAGTCATTAAGCATCTGCTTTGAGCTCAGGTCATGATCACAGGGTCCTGGGATCAAGCCCCGAATCAGGCTCCCTGTTCAGTGGGAAGCCTGCTTCTCCCTCTCCCACTCCCCGACTTGTGTTCACTCCCTGTGTCTCTCAGACAAGAAAAAAAAATCTTGGAGAACAAAAAAAGGATCATTGATTTCTTTTCCTTTTTTTTTTTTTTCTTTCCTAAGGATATATTTTGGTGAAGTTCAGCTGAATGGCTTAGGAGAAGGTATGTATCAAAAAGCATTGGTAGTGTTAAGAGCCCTCCTGACTTCAGAGATGGCCTTGGGTACTGACTGTTAATGTGTAGTTTGTGATTTAATATGTGTGATATAAGTAAGGAAAAGACAGGAAGGTGGTCCAAAGAGCTGCCAGGGAATGACTGAATAATTTTGCCCAGAGTTCTAGTATTCTTTCTTACTCTTGATACCATTGTCTGTTTTCCTAATTTTCTATAATGAGCATGTTTAATGTTTCTGATGAGCATAAGCAATTTTGAAAAATTGGAAACGAAACCAAGAAAACCAGCAAAGCTTTGTTGGAAATAATGCCTCCCAGGCCCTGGTTCTTTTCTATACTTAGTTTTGGGTGGCAGCATGAGTTGAAGTGCAGTCACTTCCACGTCTACATAAACCAAGGGGTTTGTGTGATAAAGCCTCGGGGCCTCCTTTCTGTCTCACAGAGCATGTGACACCTTGGGGCCGGGTTGATTAGGACTTGCTCAAACTTTAGGACTAAAGTCCTAAAAAGGACAGTTGTTTTGCCTCTTTGAAGGTAGGTTTATCTGGAAAGAGAATGCTGTTTTCTTATAAATTTAAAAAATTATGTATATACACAAACACACACATAAACATAAAGGAAATTAAGGCCGCTTCACTCATGGCAGAGTAGATAATGCCAGAGATTGTATGATAGGCTAAATGATTCAGGGAAGGCCAGACTGGGGACAGTATCCATGTTCTCTGGGGAAAAGCTAATTATGTATTTCTTCTCCTAGGTTTCCAGACAGTTCGTGTTGGGACAGTAGGCACCCCTGTGGGCACGATCACTCTTTCATGTGCTTACAGAATTAACTTGGCATTTATGTCTACCAGGTGAGGAGAGAGCCTTGGAATCCAAAAGAACTCTTCCAAAGATATTCAAGATATTAAAGTTTGTCTGTCCCCTCACACTCCGTGGCTAAGCCCACAGTTCAGCTTTGCCATTGCTGAAATCTGCCCTTCTGGAAAATAAACTCGAGAAAGAGCCCCGTTTCCAGATGGGAGAATCTGAGTGTCTCGGAGCCATCCGTGTAGAGTTGTGGTTTATATTTAGGGATGCAGTAGTTAAGACTAGAGGTTCCTTCCAGTAGATTTAAGGCGAGGGGTCCTCTGAAGACTTCAGGGGGGCTGACAAGGCATTCTAACAAATACTGCAATCTGCTTATTGCATTACAGGCAATTTGAGAGGACCCCACCTATCATGGGGATTATCATTGATCACTTTGTGGACCGTCCCTATCCCAGCTCCTCACCCATGCACCCCTGCAATTACAGGTGAGGAACGTGTAGGGGCTTTCCCAGACTGCAGCTAGGGAAAAGCATCCACCTTGCACACAGAGCACCTCCATAAGCACAGTGGGCAGGGGGCAGTGCTGGGGACCCCACATGGAGAGCAGTGGTGTGGTTAGCTTCCCTCCCTGTTGCTGCCTGCTCCCTGCCTGTAAGGTACACCAAGCTTTGGAATGTATAGACTGTCTCCGAAAATTCTTGGGCATTTTGGATCTTGACGGTAGTAATTTGACTTTAGATTTGATTTTACTTAGAGACTATAAGAGTGGCAGTAATTAACAGAATGTCCTTCACAAATTAAATGGTTTTATGGTCACCATTGGCACAGTTTAGTTATAGATTAGAATCCAATGTCTTTAGGCCTAGATCCCAGAAAACAGAGTTCTGTAGAGGTCAGAACAGATGTTTATTAGGAAAGATACTGCCTTTACGTGAAGGACTTTTGAAGTTGGATAGGTTCGTCTTTGGAGTCTAGACTTTGTTTCACTGCATCTCTAATTGCTTATAGTTCTTTGGTCCCAACACTGGTCAGGCTTAAGAAAATATTACCAAATGACATATCAGGTAAAATGTTTAGGTTAAAAATAAAAGCCTTGGTCAGCCTCTAGATGTTTTTCTCTGGTTATGTCTGACATTATCAAGGACTCAACATGCCTCTTTTGCCATAATGAGCTCTGCCTGAAACACCTCTTGTCCCAGCTTTCGTCTTTATCCAAGCTCCCTTTGTATCCTTTCTGAAACCGACTGCTGTGACCATAAAATTCATGATTTATTTTCCTGTCATCCTAGAACTGCTGGTGAGGACACTGGAGTAACATATCCTTCTGTAGAAGATTCTCAAGAAGTGTGTACAACCTCTTTCTCCACCTCTCCTCCATCTCAGGTACAGGGAAACAGTTCTGGGGTGGCTCTGGTTACTTAGTACACGTATGGACTTGAAATGTGTCAGAATTTAGATAGTCTCTTTTGGTGGTGGTAGTGGTGGTCATTGTTGCCAGGGGGTTGTTTTGAGGGGTGAGGTAGAGCCTTCTTATCTAGCAGGTAATATTGCAATGTTTCTAGTCTATAACCATGCCTTTTTTTTTTTTTTTTTTTTTTTAGATTTATTTATTTATTTATTTATTTGAGAGAGAGAGAGCGTGAGCGAGAGCGCATGCATGTGCGCACAAGCAGAGGCCAAGGGGGGAGGGAGAAGGAGAGAGAATCTGAAGCAGCCTCTGTTTTGAGCATGCAGCCCAACACGGGGCTCCATTTCACAACCCTGAGATGATGACCTGAGCCAAACCAAGAATCATGTTTAACTGACTGAGCCACCCAGGTGCCCCTCTAGTCTCTAACCATTCTTAACCCATAAGATTACACGTAACCTTCACGTTCCTGGAGACATGGTAAAAGTCCCTAGAAGAGGAGTCCTAGAATTCCAAATGCATTATGATTCCAGAGGGGTACTCTATCCTACTCTTGTTGATTTGGTAGCTGCTTCACTTTGGAAGTGGTTAATATGTTTCCTCATAATGGAAGGAGCACAAAAAGAACCAGTAATTATTTGGCATAGAATGCCAGTAAGAAACCAGCAGTGCGGTCTCTGTTCATAGTTGACACAGATTTCTGGCTATCTGCATTCTTAATCTGAACATTTTAAACCGTTAACTTTTCCACTTGAGTCCATCTCCAGTGTCAAACTCAGTTTCAGCGGAACACAGGCTCCAAACAAGGTTCTCAGCTTCCCAAGCAGACCCACCTGGGGGCATTGTTGTATAACGTACGTGGTACCAAGTCTGTGACTGAATTTCAGGGCGTGTTTCTTCCCTTCCAGCCCGAGTCATTCGTCTCCCACCTTATGGCCTACAGCTCCCTGCTCTGCCTGCGCATCCTCTCTGCCACTCCCTTTCTCTCTGATTTGCACATTAGACCGTTTCTTCAGACCTAACTCAGTTCTGTGTTCCTCTCAACTGGTCCCAGATTATCCCCTTTAACCATCTTTCTTTGGGAGTCCAAAAAATTAATTCACTACCCATGAATTTTTATTTTCTGTGTTTTTTAATTAAGAAAATTATTTAAATTTACTCATTCTGAGTTGTTGGGAGATAACTGGATAAAATTATGGTTCTCATCTGTTTCAAAAACAGAAGTTAAGCACAAAAGTTAGCCGAAAAAAAAAAAAAACTTAATGTGTGTGAAGGAAATGACAAAATCCATGGGTCTCTGTTATTTCTGTTGTCCCAATTTAGAGTTAAGAAGATTCTTGCTAAAAGTTGCCTAGACAGTTTGGGTGGTTGGGGGGTGGGACCTGTTAACTCCTCTCCCCCGGTGAAGGTATATAGCCATGAATGTCACCATTGCTTTGGGAGGAGGCAGCTTCTGGCACTCCTGCTGACATAGAACAGTACTGACCCAAAAAGAGGGGGAGGTCCACCAGAGCACATTAGTGCAAGTAGATTATTTTTTAGATAGTCAAAGTGTTGTTTTATTTTTTAATTTTTTCATTAGAGAGAAAGTGAGAGCATGAGGAGGGCAGTGCTTAGAGGGAGAGAGAAGCAGACTCTCTGCTTAGCAGGGAGCCTGATGCAGGACTCGATCCCAGGACCCTGGGATCATATCCCGAGCCAAAGGCAGACGCATACCAACTGAGCCACTCAGGTGCCACCATTTTGGTGTTTTGGGTTTTTTAAATATTTTATTTATTTATTTGACAGATCATAAGGAGGCAGAGAGACAGGCAGAGGGAGAGGGAGGAGCAGGCTCTCTGCTGAGTAGAGAGCCCGATGCAGGGCTTGATCCCAGGACCCCAGGATCATGACCCGAGCCGAAGGCCAAGGCTCAACCCACTGAGCCACCTAGGTGCCCCCCCCTCCGCAGAGTTTTGTTTTAGAAATGATAAATGCATGAACAGTAAATGAGGTTGTGACTTGGAAGATACGAGAATGGTGAGGCTGGGGCTTAACAAATCAGTTTGTCTCTTTCTTGAGTACAGTGGAAATTTGACCTGACCCCCAAAGTAAGGGGAAGTTAAGTAGTTACTGCATCTCCCGTTTGCACAAAGTCGGTTGACCTGTGTAAGGGGAGCCTATCTTTCTCATGGTATCAGTCGCCTGTTGTGTCTTGTCACAGTTTGCAAGTAGATGGTGCCAAGATCTTATCAACACTGAACATCCCATGGGTGAGCCTTCTCATTACCCTCTAAGTACCTCCGGTTGGGGCTGGTACAGTTTGTTGCAGAAGTACTCATTTTCTTTTCTTCAAGATTTTATTTATTTATTTGTCAGAGAGCAAAAGATCACAAGCAGGCAGAGTGGCAGGCAGAGGCAAAGGGAGAAGCAGGCTCCCCGCTGATCAAGGAGCCCAGTGGAGGATCCAGTCTGAGTACCCTGGGATCATGACCTGAGCCAAAGACAGCCGCTTAACTGACTGAGCCACCCAGGTGTCCCAAAGTATTCATTTTCAACCTTAGTGGCAGAGCAGAAAGAGAAAATGATTTGCCAGCAGGTCTCATCATTCCTGTAACTACTGAACTAGTTTCTTCCTCGATTTAGCCTAGGGAATTGCATAACTGTTCAACAATTTCTATTTGAGCTTTTTGCTAGAGTCCAGTAAAATGCATGTTAATGTGGTATTTGTTTTCCCAACCAAATACAGACCATTGTGTCATGTGGGCACAGAGTCGAGTCAGGAAATAGTTGTGACCCTGAACCTGCTTCTGTGATTTCAGGTCCGACCTCCAGTTCTAAGCATTAACTAGCTAATTGGTAAGACTTAAAGATAGAACAGCAAGACCCAAAATAATCTTTTTTTTTTTTTTAAGATTTTATTTATTTATTTGACAGCGATCACAAGTAGGCAGAGAGGCAGGCAGAGAGAGAGGAAGGGAAGCAGTCTCCCTGCTGAGTAGAGAGCCCGATGCAGGGCTTGATCCCAGGACCCCAGGATCATGACCCGAGCCGAAGGCAGAGGCTTTAACCCACTGAGCCACCCAGGCGCCCCGACCCAAAATAATCTTAATTAGCTTTGAAATCTAAGAGTTGTTTGTTTTTTTTTTAAGATTTTATTTATTTATTTGACAGAGAGAGTTCACAAGTAGGCAGAGCAGCAGGCAGAGAGAGAGGGGGAAGCAGGCTCCCTGCTGAGCAGAGAGCCCAATGCGGGTCTCAATCCCAGGACCCTGATATCGTGACCTGAGCCGACGGCAGAGGCTTAACTCACTGAGCCACCCAGGAGCCCCGAAATCTAAGAGTTTTTAAAGTGCCCCGGCTTTTACTGCATCATGTTCTCCTTCACCATGTGGGGCTATAAAACACACACACACTCTCATGCATGTGCACAGGCAAGAGTGTGTGCATACACACACATATACACACACACAGTGCCTACACCTGTACTCACCAATTCATCCTGCCTCAGATGGTGTAGTCAGGTGTGCAGCTGGGGACCTGAGCTTTCTTTTTTAAGATTTTATTTTTTTAAGAGAGCATGAGAAGGGGCGGGGCAGAGGTCCCCACTTGGCACAGAGCGCAAGGTGGGGCTCAATCCTAGGACCCTGAGATCTTGGCCTGAGCGAAAGTCAGGTACTTAACTGACTGAGCCACCCAGGTACCGTGGACCCAAGCATTTATAAAGTTTCAGTCAGCAAATGTCTGTTGTTTGAACGTGTCCTTACAGATTCTGGGTCCCCGGGAAAGGGTCTCCAGTCTAGCATTTTACCCTTGGGTCTTCATCCTCAGCACGCCTTGCACCTGCTCTCAAGCCCTCGCTGCTGGAGGCCATTCTCTAACACCCTTCCGCCTCTTTTGACTAAGAACACACTAATGCTTGGTTTGGGTTTCCCTGTTGCCACCAGCTTGACTCACCTTTGTTTTCCACCTGCTCACCGGGTCATCTAGCATGCAGTGGAGCCCCCTGGGATAAACGTACCTTCTTCAGACGCTTCTAAGTTGTCCTTCTAGGGAGGCAGCCATGTTGCTCTCTCCCTGCCTCACCCCCGACTTCCTGAGTGCAGTCCGGCCCCTGTGGCTGTCTCCCCTTCCAGAGTTGTTTTCACTTCTTTCTCAAGTCCCTTTTCTGTTTTCTTCTCTTGTTTCTCCTGTCTCTGTGTGTATCTGTGCACAGTGTGTGTTTACTGTCACAAAGGCACATTTTCAGACCCCTACTCCTGTGGTGACGGACACTCTGAGGGTCCCCATGGCAGGACTGGCCTTTTCCCATCAAGTGAGTCCATACTGGGGAGAAGGGACTATAATCAGGTGGCATCTTTTTATTTAAAAAGTATGCATAAAGTACAGGGGATAGCTGTTTAAATGTCCCCAAGTGTTCTGGGGGTTATTTGAGGTTTGGTAATTGATTTTTAACAGGATGCAGCTATAGCACAGCTGCCCAAAATAGGATGTTTCATTTGCCCCTCCTCCTACCATTGATGTAAAAAATACATGAAGTTATTTATATCTTATTTCCAAATAAACAATCCAAGAGTGGTATTCTTTCTTTGTCAATATAAATAGGAACCCTCCCATACCCAGGGGTGATGGAGGGTGTGATTAGGGAAGAGGCCTTCTGTTTCAAAGGGACCTCAAGGACAAAGGAGAAAATAGAATGACCTGAGAGAAACCAATGACTTCGGCTGCAGGTTCTGCCCAGGCCTGTGCTTCCCCAGTCCTTTGGGCTGGAAACCTCAATAGTTAGCTGAGCCCCTGGGGAAAGGGGGAGCAGGGAACTCATTTGAGGCCTTTAGAAGACTGCAGAGCTGGGAATGTCAGTCCCATTGCAAATGAGTCTCTGCTTTCTTAGCCTTAGCTTAATGGCCTGGTCTGTCTTTAACCCTTCCGTCCGGCCCCCCAAGCCCAGCTGTGAGGGTGCGGGCTGGGATCCGTTCCTTACCTCTCCACAATCTTGACCATTAGTCATGCTCTAGGATTGCCTATTTTTCCCTCCTCCTCTCTTCTGCCCGTCTTTGTTTTTCTCTCGCTTAGCTCTCAAGCTCTCGCCTTTCCTATCAGCCTGCTGCCCTGGGCGTTGGATCAGCTGACCTGGCTTACCCAGTAGCGTTTGCTGCTGGCTTAAATGCCACACACCCTCATCAGGTATCTTTAAAGATTGGGAGGACCCTGGGGGTTCCTGTGCTGCCTCCCCTGCCATGTGGCGGGAGAAGGGCCTCATCCGGCCCAGTGCGATGCTAAGTAACTTCAGAGGGCCCAGGTGACTCCAGAAGGAAGAGCCTCATATAGTTCAGAAAGGAAAGAAGAGCTTCCAAGGGTTTTCTCCCTCTTTCCTTTCCCTTTGTAGTTCTTACCACGCGTGTCCTGTCTCCCATTAGCTGAGTCCCAGAGAAGACATAGATCCAAGGTTTCCCACACATTTGGTGGCAGCACTGGTGGTAGAAAAGCACAGAGGCAGCTCCCATCGCGCTCGGCCAAGTTTCCCGTCCTGCCTGACGCTGCCATTCCTCATATTCCTCATATTCTTCCATTTCCCCCAAAGCTCATGGTTCCTGGGAAGGAAGGTGGGGTACCCCTGGCTCCTAACCAGCCAGCCCACGGTGCCCAGGCTGACCAGGAGAGACTGGCGACCTACACCCTGTCTGACGGGGCCCACTGTGCTGCCACACCTTCCAGCAGGTGAGTTCGCAGTGGCCAGGGCCCATCCTCCCGGACATGTGTGCCTCTCTGCTGTCAGTAAAGAGTCGCTCTCAGCATTGCCTCAGGCTTGGCACTTTGGCCCCAAATGTGGAATTCTTAAAGTTCTTGATAAGAATCTTACATTGCTGCTGGCATGTCAGGAAGCTGCCCCAAGCTTGCTCTTAACAGCCAACAGCCAGGACCTACTTATTATCACCGTAATCTAGTGAAGGGGATGTGCGCATGTACGTGTATGCGTGTGTGTGTTCCTCTCCTCTTACACCCAGATGTATTCCCTTGGAGTCAGTCCTCAGTGTATCCCGAGGACCAAAGCAGGGGGTCTGCTGTAACCCTCAAGTTTGGGGCCACAGTGGATCTGGGTAGTAGTTAGGATGTTGGGTTTTTTTATTTCCCTCTGCTGTATTAGTACCACTTGGAGATTCTTTAGAAACAACTGTTTTTCTTCATTAAAAAAATTTTTTTAGATCTTTTTCTTTTCTGATTATAGAAGTGATACATTTTATAAATTTCATATTATGATGACATTGATGAGGTAGATCAGGAAAGTTCTCAGAATCCTGCCCTGCACCAATCACCACTGTTACTGCCTCTTCAAAAGTAAGAGGCTCTCAGAGGGTTAAGTGATTTGCCAGAGAGCACTTAGCTCCCAAAATGACCTGGCACAGGCTGAGCTCCTCTTTCCCTTGCGCTTGGAGTTCTCCCGTGGGAAGATGAGGCTGTCCTGACCTGCTCTGCCCTCCTTTGACCACAAGGCCCCAGAGATAATGACGTTGATTGCCCCACCGCATCCTAAATGGACTTTTGGATAATAGAAATTTTTGGTAGTTTTTTTTCATTCCCACAGTGGAGCAGGGGGGGGCGGGTATTATTTGGGAACATCTTTTTGTGCCATCCATCAGGAAAAATAATTACTTTCATTCCTGGCTTCCCAAATGTCCATTCTTTTAAAGCCTTCCCGTGTCACATAATCAAAGGAAGAGCCCATTAGTCATTTGACACTCCAGTTTTCTGAGCCTTGATTCCTGGAACATGTCTGGGAGTAGCTGGAGATAGAGGACACTGTCTTTTCTCTTTGGGGTAAGG
This sequence comes from Mustela nigripes, assembly GCF_022355385.1. Taxonomy (NCBI): domain Eukaryota; kingdom Metazoa; phylum Chordata; class Mammalia; order Carnivora; family Mustelidae; genus Mustela; species Mustela nigripes. Next base: position 2,722,843 of record NW_026739491.1, read on the forward strand.
GGTTCTTAAGTGCAGGTCATCAGAGCTCAGGCCTTTCCTCAGTACTGGTCCTTCCTGCCAGCTAGTGGCCTGAATCCACCTAGCCGGCTCAGTCCTCCTCCCTACCTTAAGCCCCTGCTTTTGGCCAGAGGACCTTTCCTAACCCCTGCTGCTGCTAGGGCTGTGACTACTGGCCTGGTGGCCCATGGAGGGGACACCCTCACCGCCTATCATCCACAACTCTACATCGGTCTGGAGAGCTGGAAGGGGAGGGAGTGGGGCAGCCAAACGAAGTGTGTCCTTGAAAGAGACCTTGCTGAACAGAGGGTTGATTGGGGACGAGGAGAGGAAACGTGGTATGTGGCGCAGAGGACCTCAGCCCAGGCGATGTGTCATGGGCGGAGAAAGCTCTGGTTATCTAATGAGCCAAATTTGGGACTCTCAACTTAGAATAATGACACTGCCCCTTGTGAGGTAAGGCTTAAATTAACACAGTACTATATAAACACTGTAAATCATTCCTTCTTATGGTAATTTTAGTTAACAAAAACAAGAAGGCCAAGAAAAGCTTAAAGCTTGAGTCTGCCTGTGTCACAGATGACTATTAACGTCACGGTTGTTGACGGGCGCTGCTGGCCTGTATGTCCGACTGCGGTGTGCTGGTGACTGATGCTTACCGGTGGTATTTCAGATTAAATTTAATGTACGCCTCACACAGTTGTGATGCTGAGTCTCATTCACGTGTGCCTCATTTTTAGTTGTTCTGGAGGTTCCGTCCTCTGCCCTAACTCGGAAGGAAGAGCGACAGTGGCAGCAGCCAGGCCCTGTGTTGCCATTTCCCACGTGGGTCAGAGGTTGGGGGGTTGGGGAGGCGCTCGTGTCCTGGACTACAGGCCCCCCGATAGTGGGTTTATGGGCAACCGCATAGGCTCTGTTGCGGTTTGAGAATGAGTACCAACACTGTCTTTCCTCTCCAGCGAGGATACTGAAACGGTATCAAACAGCAGTGAGGGCCGGGCATCCCCCCACGATGTGTTGGAGACCATCTTTGTCCGCAAAGTGGGGGCTTTCGTCAACAAGCCCATCAACCAGGTGATTTTTCTGACGCTGCTACCTGTGAGAATGTCTGAGCCTTTAGAGTGAGGCCTTAGGGGCAGGGCTCTTCACCTACAGTCTGTGGGACCCCTAAAATCATATGCAGAAGTGTGTGTGTGTGTGTATGTGTGAATCTTTTGGGAAGAGGGTTAGTAGCCCGCGACAGCCCTCCAGAAGTTCACAGCTCTTGTTCTGAGATGGAGTGAACCTCCCATAGGACAGGGACGTTAGGCCCCATTTGGCACACTCGGCCTGCACTCAAGTGTCAGGGCCTCAGCCTTACTTGGAATAAGTTCCTCCTCAGCTCTGCCAGCGCAGAAGAGTTGTTACCCAGTCACTGCGGGTCAGGCCTCCAAAGCTGATTCCCAGGGTCCTGAGGAGCCCTACCCCTGTGGATGTTGTGGCTGTGTGATGGGAGCGGGGAGATTGCGGGTTCTCCAGCAGGATGGGAACCTGAGGACAGTGTGGTCAGCCTGGGTGTGCGAATCTGCTGGACCGATGGACTGCTGGCTGCCTCTGAGGAAGCCCATAAGCTGGGGTGGGGGTGGCCACTGAAATTTCCATGTCTCTTAGGTGACCCTGACCAGTTTGGACATCCCCTTTGCCATGTTTGCTCCCAAGAATTTGGAGCTGGAGAGTGCTGATCCCATGGTGAGTCCCCCTTTGACTAAAGTTAACAGACGGTGCTGTGCGTGTCATCTTCCCGGGCAAGTCACCGTTCCTCCGCAGGCTGGCAGCCGCACTCCTGGGCTTGCAGATTTCCGGCCAGCGTCAGGTCCCTTACAGGTCCTTTGATCATTAACACCAGCTTGTACCAGGCCTGGAACCCGCCCCTACCTCCGCCTTGTTCTGAAACAGGTGAATCCTCCAGACTCCCCAGAGACCGAATCTCCTCTCCAGGGCAGCTTGCACTCAGATGGCTCCAGCGGGGGCAGCAGTGGCAATACCCACGATGATTTCGTCATGATCGACTTCGTAAGTTGCTGTCACCTTCTCGGACCTTGGCTGCGATAGGGGAAGTAAACCTAGAAGCATCCCGGGGACTTGAACAGGACTTCCTTTACAGGGATCAGATGGGCTGGTCCGGACAGAGGGGACGGGAAGGGTGGGCCCCTGGCTGTGTGGTAGAACCTGTCCGCATACCCTGCTCGGGGACACATTTGGAGGCCCATGAACAAGAAGGCGTTTTGTGCAGAGTCTTCGGTTGAAATTCAACTCTAAATGAGGATTTGCCAGTGGTATCCATGCAGGCCCTATTCCTTGCCTGAATAGTTGGCCCTTTGTTAGGGGAAGGAGTTTGAGGAAGGGGAACATAAACCTTCCCAGGGGAGAAGAGTGTTAGCACCAGGGCTAGAGTTCAGCTGCCCAGAGGAGAAAGGTACAGCAAATCCTCCCCCTGAGATGAACCCGGAGTAACCCTTTCTCTGATAATTACTGAAGTAAAGAGGGCGATTCATAGCTTCCTTCCCCTGATTTTCCTCTCCCACCTAAGGCAAGCTAACCTGAGTCTGTCTTGTTTTTGAAGAAACCGGCTTTTTCTAAAGATGACATTCTTCCGATGGACCTGGGGACATTCTATCGTGAATTTCAGAATCCTCCCCAGCTGAGCAGCCTCTCCATAGATATCGGGGCACAGTCCATGGCTGAGGACTTGGTATGGAAACCCCTTCCCCCATCAGACCTCATCCTGCGACCTCCTATCCTCTTTTAATGGTCATTCCTGCCCCAAAGGCCTAGAAATTTCTTCCTGTTACTCCCTTTCACTCCCGTACCTCCCATCTCTGTAGCAGGAAAGAGACACTTCGATATCCTTATCTTCTGTTGCTCCCCCTTGAGGTTGCACCGTGTCTGGCGGTCACTGTCCTCACGTTGCTTCCACACTCGCCACTGCTTCCATCCCTGCTGTTCGCTATCTGGGGTCTTCTGCTCGCTGCTGCCGTGAAGCCGAGCTGCTCCAGTAGCTCCAGCATTTAGCTGTTCAGCTGTCAGGCAGACACCAGCGGTACAGGGCAGAAGTGTGAGGTCCTGAGTATTGGCATTCCTGCCCTTTCCTCAGAGAGCTCACTCCTGATTCAGCCAGCACTTCTCGAGTTTAGCCAGATGTCCTGCTACTGACTGTGATCTCCGCATCTCTGCTTAGTGCACTTCCTATGTCTGAAGGACCCAGGAGCAGGCCGCATGGCTGTAAACTCCGGGTGCTCCGTGCCTCCACCCAGCCTGTCTCTGGGATGTCTGCGCAGCCTCTGAGTTTAGTTGTAAGAAAAGAATTCAAAGATGGACCAGACATGGTGGTTGAGTGGTGCAGGTGAAGAGATTATTCTAGTGAGAGTACATTCGAGATGAGAGCGGGCGAGCTCGGGAGAGCTGTGCACCCCAGGGTTTGGGTCTCTATCTTTTATTGACAGTTAACTGGGATGGGGGTGTAATTTATTATTTGGAAAGAGGATTCCTTTAGGAGTAGGTTTTCATGCCTTTTCTCCCTCACTCGGTCAGGGTCTCAGGCCTTCTTTGACTTTGGCCTGTCTGGTTTGATCTGTTGTTGGGGTGTGGCCCACCGCGACAGGCCTCCAACTTTCCCCATAGCTGTCCCTCACTCCCCCTTTGCTGGCCTCCAGGCATCCTGTTAAAACCCAACTAGCTGCTTACTCTAATACCCCAGGATGTCAGGGTCCCTCTACCTGAGGTGGGACTGTCACCTTCTCTTCAACATTAGAGGAATGGCATTATAGGAGTAGGAATCATGAGATCTCGGCCCCTGATTTGCTCGAAGCAGAAAAACATGCTCAGTAATAACAATACTAAAACAATATCCTTATTATTAACATTTATTGAAGCTTTCTACGTGCCAAGCATTTTTCTAAGTGCTTTGCATGAATCTTCAACAATCCTAAGGTAGGTAGCTTTCCTTCCTATCCCAGTGTACAGATGAGAACACTGACCCTGGAAACAGATAACTTGCCCCTGGTCACACGGAGCTGGCAGCACACAGCTTTGATCCCAGAGAGTCTGGCTTCTGATTTTAGGCTTTTAGCCCCTGGTTCCCTGGCTTCTCACTGGAAATGTGCTTGCAAGAACCCCGATGGCGACAGCTCCGAGAGCAACTCTACTGCCAGGAGTGGCTGGACGCTGCCCTGCTGCTCCCAGCCTGTCCGGGTCGCCAGCCAGTTCTGGGGCGGGACAGGCCACGTCTCCCCAGCACCTGGCGCCCAGGGAATCTCTTTAGGTGCCTGAATAGTGTCACATTTTCGTAGTTGATTCTGGAGGGCAGTTAAACTTAGCTCCTGAGGTTCTGTTTTCTTCTCTTGTTTATTGTTTTCTCTCAATCATCTAACGCGCCCTTTCTCAGTGGGTGTAAAGATGCCGGTTCCTAGGCCTCCCCACAGATCTGCTGAGTCAGACTCTCTCTGGAGTATGGTTAAGATGGCCTTGTTCCTGTGGCCCCAAGGGATTCTGCTGCCCAGCACAGGTCATGAAGAACTCTTGTTAGCTTTTCTTACTCTGTAGAGTGCTGAGCCTACTGTTTCATTCCAGTGTTGTCTCGTCTGTGCCAGAGGTAACTTCTCTGCGTCATCCTGTCGTTGGCATGCTTCTTCTCTAGCTCGTTAAGTGTGTGGCCCACTTGGATTCCCTGGACCGTTCTGCTGAGCCCCCGGGCCCTACAAGCGCACTGTGCAGTGCCTGCCTCCCTGCCCCGTGCTGCTGTGCTGAGCTCTATGCTCTGCTCCCTTCTCCAGCCAGGGTGGGGGGCCTGCACGACTGCCTCTTTGGGACCCTACTTGAATAAGCAACTCTTCTCTCCCCTCCCGGTGCAGGACTCACTACCAGAAAAGCTGGCTGTGCACGAGAAGAATGTTCGAGAATTTGATGCCTTTGTAGAAACCCTGCAGTAAAAGTTGGTGACCTTGGGTACCAGCAGCATCCCCTTTCTGTGGTCCCAGGAGACAGAGCCTCCCACTCATCAGCTGCTCCCATCCCTCAACTTGCTCCGGGCGGAGGAGAGGCTGGTTTCCCCCATGGGGACCCGCAAGTCCCTGTTCTCACACCTCCTGGAGACTCCATGGCAGCAGTCAAGCCTGGGGATAGCATCTGAGAGGACTCACACCCTGGCCTTGGAGATTGGAAGACCCTGTATAACCAGAGGGCCCTTGGCAGGGCCTTCTGCTTCCACCGCCCATCGTGGCTGCTTCACAATGGCTGTCATTCCGTTCCTCCTGCCCGCCCCCTGCCCTGGGTCCACTCTGCAGCTGGCCCCTTGCTGGCCTGCCGTTACCATCAAGCACTTGACTTTCCGGCTGGTGGCCCCGAGCCTGGCGTGGAGGCGGAAAAGGAAGGAAACAGTGCTGGGAAGAAGAAGGAAGAGCTCCTTCAGGCTCTTTTATGGTCCCCTTTGGTTTTATGTCTTCTTCCTCTCACCTTCCCCCTCTCTGCCCCGTTCCTGTACTTTTGGCAATATGACAGGCGCCCTGCCCAAGCTGGCAGGAGCTCCAAACTCAGCCATTCTCACTCTTGAGGGTTGTGCCAGCCCCTCTCCCCGCAGAGGGTCTGAGCAGCCCTGGTGGCTGTCTGCTCAGACCCTCAGCGGCACGAAAGCATAATCCTAGGTCTCCAGGAGTCTCTCATTGGGAGTCACAGCGAAGGTTCCTTATCTCTCCTTCCTCCCCTGTTGCTGCTCCTTGGTTATTAACATGGTAAATATTTATTACTTTCAGAGAAATCCGATATTTTATAGAGAAAATATGTTTGAGGTTCGATGTTTTCACTTGGGGAAGGGGGAGAGCCTCTTCCTGGAGTAGGGCTTCCTCATCTGGAGGTTCATCAGATTCTGGGTTGCTGCTCTGAGCATCTTCCTTCCCATATACCTAAGGTGGGAGCCAAGAATTGGGCTGGCTGAGGGCAACAGAACCTCCCAGAATTGCTGCACTTGAACTGACAATAGGCTTTACCTTAGACTCCTGCATATTCCTGGCGAGAGTGTGAATCCGTCCCAGCTTCTGCAGAGTGACTGATGCCATTCTGGCAGTCCAGGAAGTCTTGGGTGCTGACTGTGTACAACCCTCTAGAGTTGTACAGTGACATAGAGTGCATCTTATGGGCTCCACCATGGTCCTGGGCAAGGCCAGAGGGGCCCCTCCTGGGGGGTCTTGTTCCTGTTTCTCAGGGTTAGGTTATGGGCCTTCTCTTTCCACCTGGGCCTGGCCACCACCTTTGTTTAACCCTCTGCACCCTGCCCTGAGGTTTACTGGCTGGATTGGTTCCTCGTTGAGAAACCTCAAAGCTAGGTGTATGGTTGACTTAACCATTTAGATATTGTTACTGGAGTCCGTCAAGCGCCTAGCCCCACCCACCTGCCTTCGGTCCCTCCCCCAGCCTACCTGGTGGGCGGGGGTGGGGTGGGGGTGGGGAGACAAGGCCCGCCCCATTCCTCCTGGCCCACCTGGGCTATTTATTCCTTGGTGGCAGCTGTTCTGAAGCGGAGCAGGTGGTCCTCAATTGCTTGTTAGTAAATGCATGTGACATTGTTCCCACCTACAAGGCTGAACTCTGAGGGCTGGAGTGGGCTGGAGGCTGTCTCAGGTAGGCTGAGCCCTGCCCCTGTTGCATGCATCCTGCTGCCACAAAGAAATGTTCCCAGCAGCGGTGTCCAGCTGGTCCTCCTACCTGGGCCAGAGTGCACCCATGGCCTGCTGAACCATTCCAGATTTACGCCCCAGGCCCCAGTGCTGAGAAAGGGGAAGCCCTGGTAAGCTATTGCTCGCCCCTGCCCTCACATTCTGCCACAGTGTCTCAGCTGCTGTCCTCCTGAGGCCCAGCACGGAGAGGCCTGTTAGCCATTGTCCTCTTTGACACCTGATTGTGGCTTTGCAGGCAGCAGCCTTCCCATCAGTGAGGCCAGGGAGGCTGATCCCTGAGCTGAGCCTGGGAGGAACAGAGCAACTGTCAAGGCTGGCCCTTGTCCCTCGGCCCCAGCACTGATAGGGATGAGCCCTAGACTGACTCCCGCAGCAGCCCCTGGGGCAGGGCTGGGACCCGTCACCGGGCTCCAGGTGGCAGAGTCCCTCCCCCCCCTCCTCCAGCTCACCTGGTTTGGAAATACTGAGCTATACTTTAAAATGTATTCGAGAGATTTCCAATAAATTTTTTCTGTACTTTACAGCCTCCTGTCCTGTCAGTTGTCTAAAATGCTACCCCGTGCGTTCCCACTTGTGTGTGGGCCCTGGTAACCGGCGGGCCCCCTCCGCGGAAGGAAGGGCCGTGGATGTGAAGTGCAGAATGGCTTCGGAGTCAGGCAGGCTGTTCTGAGTCTTGGGGCTTGGCCACCTAGCAGCTGTGCCAGCTTGGGATGGTCAGGAAACTTAGAGCTCATTTTCCTTGACTGTACTGTTCCCAGTTCAGGGGCTCGTGTGTGATGATGAGTCAGCGAGACACTGTGTGTGAAGTGGACACGCAGAGTAAAGCTCCTCAGACGAGGCCATCGCAGTCGTCCGCTGCTTGTTGCCTCCACTCAGCCTGGAGGCAGCAGCATCTGGTTCAGAGCGAGAAAGAGCTGCCAGGCCTCTTCCATGTTTCCAGCAGGAGCAGACGGGGAATGTGGGCCTCCCTCAGGTGCTGGTATCTGTTTGCTAATCTGGAGTGAGGAGTTGTGCTGAGCAAACCAGACAGGGCAAGGGGCTGAGTGAGGGATCGGGAAGTCCAGGACCAGTCTGTTTAGCTGCCCTGATCTGCCAGACAGCTTGAGTCAGGCCCTGGGGTGCTCCCTGCGGAGTCAGGATGCCAAGTAAGTTATTCCTGCCTGGCCCCTGGGGGCTTTTCCGGCAGGCCTCTCAGCCCTGGTAAAGCTAGGTCCCACCTCCTGATCTGTGGCTGAGCTGGGCCATGGGATCCGGGGGTGGAGCCAGGGTCCCAGAGCCAGAGACAGTCCTAGATAGAGGCAAGAGGCAACTGTGGTATGCATTGCCTCCCTGCCCCCACTTCAGGCTGAAGCCAGGGCAGAAAACGGTGAGAAAGTTCTAATTTTAGCCCAAAGCTAGGGCTGAAAAGGAGGCGGCTGCCCATGGCTGTGCTGTGCTGTTGTGGGCCCTGGGAGCCCTCGCTTGTTAACTGCGCCTGGCATTGGCCATGATAACTGACCGTGCAGCCAGTTGGGACAGAGTTGCCCAACCCGTGAGTCAGAGATGGTGAAGAGACAGACTGTCCCTGTGTCTTCACCTTCGGTTGGGATCCCCCCCAAAACGAAGTGTTCACTTGCCCTGTGTCTCATGATGGCGTCCTGCCCCTTTAAAGCATCTCTCCCCAGAGACCTGCTGTTGCCAAGGCAGGGGTAAACCCACTTTTGAGTCACTGGCAGAGGCCCTGCCAGGAGCCCAACCGGAGTAAACAGCTCTCTTGGGCTGATCCCCTCTCAGAGTTTCCCTGGGATACTGCTCCTCTGTGGTAAGCAGTCGCCCAGTTTAGGGCGGGGAGGAGCCGGTGAGAGGCTGCTGGGGCCTTCTGCCTGGCCTGTGAGGGCCACTTGGGCCACGGCCCTGGCTCCCTGCGGCTCAGAGCCTGTTTGTCAACCCCGGCTTCACACCTCTGCTCAATCCTGCAGCTCTCGCCCTGCTCCCCCAGCCAGAGCAGGCACGGAAGGGAAAAAACAGACTGAGGCCACCATCACCTGATTACAATCAATAGGCAGGCAGCAGACAGATGCAACTTGACCTTGACCGCTATGCCAAGAGAAATTCTAGCCTGCCCTCCCAGTGACAAGCCATCATCTTTAAATTGTGGTATAATACACATGTAAATTTTACCATCTTAAACATTAAAGCACAGCAAAACCTACTCAAGAGGGAAAAGGAAAACTGGTTCCCTCCCTAGCCTCGGTGGGACTGGGTGGCAGGTGGAGATAGATAGCCAAGGTGCTCAGGCTGGGGGGAGGGCGGGGAGAAGCGAACAGTCATACTTCCAATCGCAGTGTGGCTTCCAATCATAGCCCCTACACGACGTTGGGACCATCTCCTCATTCCCTTGTGAAACAGCGGTCATTCTGGTCACCACTGGGCACTTGCTCTGTAATGTCCTGTTTGCATCATTTTGGAGCCTCAGAAAGGAAGAGACGGTCTTCAGGTGGCCTGAGGATATGATGGAGGGTGATGGCACCGGGACTCAAGGCCACACTCCTGGCACCACAGTCCCCTCTGTTCAGGACCAGAAGAGGCCTTGGTCATGGGACACTGCCCTTGCCAGCCCATTGGGATGTTGCACACAAGCAATGTGGGGGTCACCGTTCACACGTGCAGGCCTGGGCACGTCAGAAAGCAGCTTCATACCCACTCCCAAGGGAACAAGACAAGGACGGATGGGGTCCGGTGGACCGCAGAGGGGACTTCTGGAGGCCCCACCTGCTCGGCTTCCACAACCACACACCTCCCGCCGTTCTGAGCCTCCGGGCATGCTCCCTAACTTCAGGCGGGCAGTGTTCCATCATACTTTTTTATTGAAATACAAAAAGTGCAAAGGTGAAATACATGATTGGTGCCTAGAAGTTACTAAGTGTGAATGTGAACACTTGATTCACAGTACTCTCCCCCTCCCCCGGGTAAGACCAGTGGGACAGGGGACACGAGAAAGACCAGAGAGATCTACGAGGCTCCCCAGTAAATGGGGCTGTGCAGAACACCTGATAGACAGAGGAGGACAGAAAGCAGAAGCCTGACTCAGGCCAGAGACACAGGGAGCCACACAGAACCAGCAGCTACTCCAGGCCCAGGGGAGTCCTGATGTACTACCATCCTGGGGGGGAGAACCCAGTGAGGTCAGGACCCAGGCCACGCCCACAGTGCAGATGGGGCTGGGCTGGTCCATGAGGGCCCCCACAGTACAGGCTCTGACCAAGGCTAGGGGGGCAGGGCCACTGTGCAGGTACTTCCCTCTGCTACCAGGGGACAAGGCTGCAGGAAGTGGGGTCCCCAGCGTTCACCAGGAAGGTGTGTAATTCTAAGGAACACAGTGGGAATGAGAAGTACCAATCATCCAGGTCCAGGTTTTCTGAAAGATGACAGGGCCCTGGGGCCCAGAGACCCTGGGGGATGTTGCTAGAACTTCCCCAGCAGGGGTTAACTTAATTAGCAAGGTCTCTGTTCAGCCTCTCAAGGAGTCACTAGCTGGAGGAAGAAGCCACAGGTCCTGAGGCACTGAGTCGCTTCCAGCCAGAGCAGGGACCAGTGTGACCTGTGACCCCACCACAGACCTGTCCACATTAGGCTGAGGATCTGTGGAAGTGGGAAGAGGGGGGAGGCAAGGCATGGGGAGCTGAGACTGTCACTGGCCCAACCAGACACCGGGGGCTTTTGGGCAGGAATGGAGTGACTGTTTCAAATGGATGCTGGGCTCAACCCTATCATCCAAGCTGCCAGTCCTGGCAGAACCAGGGGGCTAGGACATCCTGGGGGCAGTATCACTTGAGCAGGGCTGACCCAGGATGTGTGCAAGAGAAGCAGGCAGAAGCAGGAAGCAGACTGCGGCCTTGCCAGTCCTTAGCCGTGTCAACACCCAAGGCTGAACCTCTAGAGGGGAGGACAGGAGCAGGTGGTCGCACACAGGCCTTCACCCAGGCAGGGAGGTGCCTCGGTAGGGCGGGCCCAAGCCAGCCCAGCTCAGCAGCTTATTCCCCAGCGGCCAGAAGGGGAGGACCAGGCCCAGCTACCAGCCCAGCTGGCAGTGATTTAGGCCTCCGCAGTAGCCAGAAGAGAGGCAGGAGAAAGTGGGGAAGCAGTTGCTGGGGTCAGTCGTCTTCCCGCCGGAAGAGCCAAGGCCAGCGCTGCAGAGCCTGGCTAGGAGCCAGGGATCCAAGGAGGCAGTGAGAAGTATAAGGCAAAGAATAATGTCCCGTAGTTACAGCGCGGCCTCTGGGGCTGGTGAGGCAGGCTGGACAGAGTGGGAGGAAGAGCTGCCCGGTTGGCTGGCCCCAGCTTCCAGCTCCCAGGGCCTCACGGCCCCTTCCTGGGCAGGAACCCCACGCTCCCGTAAGGCTGAAGCCAGGAGGAAGAGTCCCCGTTGGGGCTCTCCGAGAAGGGGCAGCAGGGCAGAGCTCAGAGGCCTCGGGAGTCAGGGCTGGGGAACAACTCCCCATGGTGATCCAGAAGGAACTTGGTGAACGTGTTGATGGGATTAATGGCTTTGAGGGTGATGGCAGCATCCTTGGCCCACAGCAGGTTAGGGCCGAAGACAACAGCCAGGTTAGTGTTGGTCATCTTGTTCTGGTCACAGTGGGCAGAAATCTGTGGAGGGAATTGGGGTGCTCCAGCAGGAAGCCACGGACCCTGCTTCCCATGACCAGGAGCGGTGGGCTGGTGGTTTCTTCTCCCGCCCTCCTCCGGGCAGACCTCAGAGGCCCTGGTCTCACCTGCACCAGGAAGGCAACGAGGAAACGAAGCACCTGGTAGTTCTCCTCAGGCAGCGCCTGGAGTGCCTGCAGTGTCGCCTCCACTCTCTGGCTCTCATCAATGTCTGAAAGGAACCAGGGCCCGGGTCACAGCAACTGGGGACATGAGCCAGAGCCAAGATCCCCCCAGCCTTTTCTTGGCGGACAAACCAAACCTGCCTGCTGTCCAGGCCTGACCCCAACCCAGCAGAAACAGCACAGAGCGGGGGAAGGGAGGGTGGGGGCACTCACTGAGGAAGCCCACGACGTGGGGGTACAGGTCAAAGGTGAGCAGGGGCTCAGGAAGCTCCCGGAGGAAGGTCTTGAGGATGACGGCGGGCAGGTGCAGATCATTGTACTGGTCGAAGTCCACTGGCAGCCCTAGGGCGGGGTGGGGGGGAGTGGGCCTAGCCTGGAGGCTAAGCAGAGCCCACTGTGCAGCACCCCCCACCCCTCTGTGGAGCCTCCTCTCCCATAGACCTTCCCTCTCGCTCTGTGACGAGGGGACCTGGTAGATCCGGGACCACTAGCATGCACTACAGTGACTCCTGAAACCCAGGACCTGGAAGCCTGACAGATGAGGCAGCAGGCCTGGGACAGCCAGGCAGGAGCAGGACCCCTGCAGTCGGGCCAAACGCCACAGAATGTCGAGCAGGAACAGAACATGGGGCCCTTGCTCACAGGGGAGCAGAAAGCAAAGAGGCCCCCTCACAGTCACAGAGAGGTCCCCAGCTCACCAGACCCCCAGGATCCGTACTGGCCCTGCGACCCTGGGCACAGCCCCCTACCACTCACCCATGTTGTACTTCTGCTGTACTTCCCGCACCACCTGGGTGTTGGCCGACCTCCGGAAAATCCCCTCAGTGGTGAGAGCTGGGGAATAGCAGGGCCCCGGTGAGTCTAGGCTCTGGGGCAGGGTGTAGATGCCTGGACCCGCTCAGTCTCAAAGCTCCAGGCAGGGTCGGTGCAGGCGCCGGTGCACCTGCAGCTTCCCGAGGGGACTGGGAGGCCAAGCTGAGGAGGGGTCAGGGGTCAGGGCTGAAGGGGAAGGGGCAGGTCCTACAGGCCCTGTGGCCAGTGAGTGGCCTTGGCACTCACCGTGAGCCTGCAGGTGGGCAACCGTCTCCCGGAGCACAAGCGGAATGGGCTCCTGCTCTGGGTTCTTCTCCTGGAGGCTGTTGGGAACAGGGGCAGTGAGCGGGGTCTGCTGCCCTCTGCAGCCCCCACTGGCCAGGCCTGCCCGCCTCTCCCCTACTCACTGCTGCAGCGAGACCCCGAACTGCTGGTTGGGCAGAGGAGGCCGTGGTGGCATGGGCTTGGGGGCAGTGGCAGGGCTCTTCTGTGTGGATTTGAGGAAGTCGTCATACCTTGGGGAGGCAGATGGGAGGGTCAGGCTGCCGACCTGACTTTGCGGTCACGTTGGCAACCCTCGTTCGTCAGGCGCAGCCGAGGGTCACTTCACCCAAGCCGCCTGGCAGCCCTGCACAACACACGACCGAGCCAGGCAGGGCTGAGGGGCTGCAGTCACAGAGCTCTTTAAGGGACAGAAGGGGGATCTGAACCCGCACTCTCCGACCCCTGCGCGGGCTCTTTGTCACTACCTTCACCTCCTCTGCTCATCCGGGGCTGCTCGAAGCTACCTCCCCCTTGGCTGGCATGTCCCCCGGCCCCTGCGAGCTTGGCACACACTTGAGCCCCCGCCCCCGCCTCACTTGAGCACTTGGCGAGGGATTCCCAGTTGCTCCAGCTTCACGTGCTCGCTCAGCTCGCTCAGGTAATTGACATAGAAGATCTTCTGCCCGAACTTGAAGCTGCAGGCAGAATAAAGGGCATGGGGAGGCACCGGTGGGCCCATTTCGGCAGGCTTCCACCTCCCCCTCAGTAGCCCCCCCCCCCCGAAATCAGACACAGCTGGGCCCCATGAAGCCAGAAGGATTGGCTGCCTCGGGGGTCTGGTTCAGAGCTCCAAGGGAAGCACGGGGAGGCCGCTGTCCTCCCGATCAGCCTCCTCACCTAATGATGGGCTTAAAGAGGATGAGCAGGGTCTTGATGAACATGGTGGGGTGCACGATGTACAGGGCCTTAATGTTCTTCTTGTACCTGCAGAGAGACACCAGGAACTCAGCAGCGGGTGTGGTGGGGAGGCTCAGAGCCAGGTTCTTTGGGTGCACTTTCTGATCTGCGTACTCAGGGAAGGCCTGAGAGGTAGGTGCCGTGGTTGTCCCATTTTACAGACCAGGAAACAGAGACTCAAGAGAGGTCACACCAAGGAAGTACAGAGACTGGGATTTAAGCCTAGGAGGTTCCAAATTCAGGTTCTTTGCTTTTACCCAGGGCGGGGTGAGGAGTGGGGTGGGGGGAGGGGGGACCTGCTTCCTCCGTCCCCCCCAACATGGAATAAGATCCTGAGCAGGCAGAGGGCAGCGGTCCACAGCCATTTGCCCCCGGGCCCCAACCCACTTGCGGTCAAACTCGCGGTAGGCGTCCCGGAGCCAGCTGAGCGAGGGCTTGTTGTCGCTGGTCAGGCCGTGGTGCAGGTAGAGCAGCGTATAGTCACTCTCCACGTACTGGTCCAGCGTGTGCTTCAGGTACCTACGAGAGCCAAGCCCCACTCAGGCCTAGCCTCGATTCGGGGGGGCCCCTGGAGGCACAGCCTGGCACCGCAAGCATCCCCTGTGTCCATCCTCCACCTCCCCACGAGCCCCTCTCCTGCACTGCCTGTTCTGGCTGCGGAATCACCCGCTCCACTGTGCGGAGGAGGTTCCGGGTGGCGGCTGGGCTGGGCGGAGGAAGAAGAATGAGAACAGCAGCCCCGGCCAGAAACCAGGAGACCAGGACTGGAACTGGGGCCCTCTCGCATACCCTGCAGAAAAATGGGAGTAACACTCCCTATGGGACCGTCCCGAGGCGATCATGATGATGACAGTCACCATGCATCAATATTTTATCTTTTAGTGTCTGCCAAGCACTCCACATACATCATCTCGTGCCTCCCTCATAACAGCTGGGGCTGATTATCCCCTCCTTAAACGTGAGGCCAGTGAGGCTCAGGGAGGTTAAATGCTAAATCAGAGTCACCCAGCTTGCACTGGAGCCTGGAGCTGAACTATAAGTTCATCCTGCTGACCTGACCACACAGGCAGGCATGCGCAGTGTTAAAGCTGGATTATTACTGCTCCACGGTAACCGAGCCCTGGACACACTGAAAACTCCAAGCTTACAAAGGGCTATGACATAAAAAGACAGCAGTCTGCAACTACAAGACAGCAAAAACTGCAGTGACAATACAGTCATCCTTTGCTGGATGTTATGACCTTTTGGAGGGCAATAAAGTAATGTTTATCAGAAGCTAAAAAAAAGTCCATGCTCTTCGACCTGGTAAAAATATGTCCAGGAAGTCATCCTAAAGAACAATCAGAAAGGAGCAGAACTGGGACGCCTGGGTGGCTCAGTTGGTTAAGCAGCTGCCTTCGGCTCAGGTCATGATCCCAGCGTCCTGGGATTGAGTCCCACATCAGGCTCCTTGCTTGGCGGGGAGCCTGCTTCTCCCTCTGCCTCTGCCTGCCATTCTGTCTGCCTGTGCTCGCTCTCTCCCCCCCTCTCTCTCTGATAAATAAATAAAATCTTTAAAAAAAAAAAAAAAAGAAAGGAGCAGAACTGTTTTGGTAGAAGGCTGTTCACAGCAGCCTGTTTTACAATGGAAAAACATTTTTTGAGCAGCAAGCTAACTGTTCAGGAACAGGGAATTGGTTAAATAAATTACAGGCCATCTAGAAATAGGACACCTCGCGGGATGTTTCTGCAGACAGAAGCAATCTGTGAAGTCAGGTGTCAAGAGAGTGCCTACCCTCTGAGGAACCGGCTAGAAGAACAAAGGGAAGTCTGTGGGTGTGGACGGGTGTATTCAGTTTCTGAAAATTCGTCAAGTGGTACGCCGATAACATGTTTTTAAAAGATGTCTTGGAAGTGTATTTAGTGCTCAGAAGGTAACGTTATGGGGAATAGAGATGACTACAAAAAGATCTATTTACATTATAGAAAAAAAATAGGTGAATACACGAAAATATTAACTGCAGTTTTCTCTCCGGGTGGTAGGTTCACGGGAGATTTTATTTATCATTGTCTGTATTTTTTCTTTAAAGCTACTTACATTTTTTTTAAATCCTTGAAATCTGTAGTACTTTACAAATGTATACGACGGCATTTCATGCATCTTATCTTACCAAATGCCCACGACAACCCCGTGAGGTGGACACAAATCTTATTTTTATAGGATTCAGAAGAGAACTGCCCCCAAACACACAGCTGGTAAGAGGCAGAGGGAAGCTTAACTGGTCTTCTGAATCCAAGCTTCGGGCACTTTCTCTTCCAACCCCCAGATGTGGCTGGACGGCCGGGAAAGGCCTCAGCTGCAATAATGAGACTGACCCGCGAGGAAAGTGCTGCCCTGCAGGCTGGGGAGGGAGGTCAGGAAGACCCCCTCTAGGAAGGGATGGGGGGGACAGACAGGACGGATGGCGGAGGGCTTCCAGAAGTCAGAGGAAGAGTGGAGCGGACTCAGCAAGCGCTCTCCTGAAACCTGGGTGCTTTCCCATCTCTTTCCTCTGACTTCCTCCAACTATTATCTGGCCAGGAGTCTGTCACCTGCCAACTCAGTCGCTGTACGCTAAACCGAAGGGTAGGGTGTGTGCCTCAGCCACCCTCAGGCTGAGCTCCCTGACCTGTTCCTGGCTGGGCCATGTGATGGGCCTCAACAAGGCTCTGCCTGCCTGGCTGGGGGGCGACAGGAGAAGGGCTCCGGAGGCCTGACAGAAAACTCCCACAAGGCTGGAGAGCCTCAGGCCTGGCTCATCAAGCTGTGGACTCTGCACTCAGGCCCTTCCCCTTCTGCAGCCGCACCCCTGGCCTGTCCCTGACCCCTCCCCTCCCACCCCTACTCTGTTCCACACACAGTCTGTCCCTGACCCCTCCTCACCCCTACACACACACCACCACCATCCACACACACCCACACCCCCCCACACACACAGACTGTCCCGGACCCTTCCCCGCCCCTCCCACACCCACACACCCACGCACACTCACACACAACCATTCAGGATCCCGAAGAGCTGGTACGGGCAGCGCAGCCACCTTCAGTTTCGGGGAGTGCTTTGAAGAGACGAGGAAAGACGTGCAACACGCTAACTGCACACACACAAAGGGGCCTCAGGAGGAGTCGGCTAGGGCTCTGCCTCCATGGAGGTCGGGCATGAGCCGGCAGCCCGCTGCGGCTCAGTAATGAATGCTCATCAGAGCAGGGTCTGGCAGGTGCGCCTGGGCGGTGCAGTTGGTTAAGACTCTGACTCTTGGTTTCGGCTCAGGTCACGATCTCAGGGTCATGAGATCGAGATCTCAGGGTCGTGAGATCGAGTCCCATGGCACGCCCCGCGCTCAGCACAGAGTCTGCTTATCCCTCTCCCTCTGCTCCTCCCCTTTCTCTCTCTCTGTGAAATAGATAAAATCTTAAAAAAAAAAAAAATAGGAAAGAACAGGTCTGTCAAACTCCTGCTTTCAATCAGCTTTCAGACTGGCATTCAATTTCTAGACCAGCCAGAGCTAGTACATGTATTTACCAACAGGACCCAGACAGGTACAGAGGCCACTGGCACCAAATTTGGCACAAAAACCCCCAAATCATTCATGTAAACGATGAACTGTAAGCACAGCACAAGCGACACATCATCCCCACCAGCCCGCACCGGGGGACAGTATTTTACTTTTCCAAGCGTGTTTGTGGGCACTCTCTCCACCCTACAAGGAAGGAGGGCTGCATTTTGACGCCCTCGGTGAGGGATGAAGACACCTGCCAAGGCTGCAGTTTCCCGGACTAGAAACGGGTCGGACACCTAGCCCCGTGCTCTCCCCAAAATGTAAAGAATAGCTCCCTTGGGGCGAGAGGAGAGGCGTGGAGGGAGGCAGCTTGGTACCTCTAGGTACCATTGGGCATCAGGCAATGGTGGGAGGGGGTCTGGTCACCTGTCCCACCACCATCCCTGTGGGTACTCACCCCAAGAGTTTGCTGTGGTCCAGCTGGTGGCTCGGGGGCATCCGGCAGGCACTGAACACAATGATCTTCCGCCCATACTTGTCATCTCCTAGGTGCAGAGAAAGTTGAGTGGTGAGTCGAAGATCAACGGAGAGAAGCGGGGCGAGGAGCTCAGGGTGCCAGGCCCGGAGACCCGAGCCACGTGGTAGAGGGGCCAGAACGGCCGACACACAGCCTGGGCAGCGGTCTGCATTCAGGCATGTGTCGCTGAAGAAAAAGGGACAGGCTGCTCTCAGGGCTACTGAGCTGGGGTCTAAAAAAATATCGCTAACTCAAAGTCCCACCCGGCGGAAACACCCACACGCCCATCAACGCGTGAATGGCTCAAGGAAATGTGGTATATCCATGCAAAAGGGATGTGGGTTGGCCACAAAAAAGGATGAAGTACTGATCCATCCTACATTGTGAATGGACCCTGAGAACAGGATGCTAAGTGAGCTAAGTGAAAGGAGCCAGACCCCAAAGGCTACCTATTGTAGGACTCCATTTATGGGAGTTATCTAGAATAGGCAAATTCACAGCACATCCGTGGCTGCCAGTTGCTGGGTTACGGACTGGTTGTTTCTGGTTACGGACTGGTTGTTTCTGGTTACGGGACCCGGTGTGAGTAGGGATGAAGCTGTGTGACTAGACAGAGGTGGCTGCACCCCACTGTGAAGGTCCGAAATAGCACCGACTGCACATTTTAAAATGGTTAACTAAAAAAAATTGAAAGTCACACCCACCCAAGCAATTGTGACCTTGCCAAACAGTCATCTTAAAAGCCCATGATTGTTCCAGAAGCATCCCCTCTCAGCAGCATGCATTTGGAAAGCGTCTTGAGGCTGCCTTCTCAGCAAGTCCAGGGCCATGGAGAACATGGGAGTAATGACACCGGTCTCATTTTTGACCACTAGCAGCACTTCCTGATTTTATTACTAGGATTATAATAACCACACTTGGCTCTGACTTCTGGACATTTCTAAAAATCATATCCTTTCTCATTAAGGATATTCAATAGAAAATGGAGTTCAGAGGCGTTTGTAATGCTTTGGAAAAATGCTTGTTTGGCTGTAATCGCTCAGGGGTGTCCATCTAAAACTGGTCACTATTTGATGGTCTGATCATCTGGCTTTGTTGGGAAGCCGGGGAGCTACTGCCCTCCAAGGTGAGATGCTCCTCCAGGGTCATCACAGATCAGGGACACCAAACAAAGCTCGATAAGGACAAGGCTTGGTCCCCACTCCGTGTCCCAAGAACCCTCCCTGCCTCTTTACCTTCACGCCTCTCCAGGGACACCAAACCACAACTGCCTAACTGCCATTGCTTCAGAGGCAAATGAAAATACTTATACAACACATGAAATGCATGGACTGTGTTCTCCACCCACCTCTGCGGACTAAGGACCACCCCTCCCACCAAAGCCTTGCTGAGTGTCCTTCTCCATATTTAGTAAACCATGATGCTTCTTCTCGGTCAGGGACTTAACCCAGGAGTCAGTACTTTTCCAAAGCAGTTGCCAAGGCTCTGACCCTTTTCTGCAGGGCTGAGGCAGGACTCATCAGAGGGGCTGAAGGAGGCTTCTGGAATGTGGGCAGCATGGCCCCAGGCCCCGCTGGCTGCATGGCTTGGTGCACTGGCCTGATTCAGCACCTCACTGCCAGCAGTCTGACTACCCTGTCCAACCTCTAGATCAGCCCCTCCAACCAGTCCATCTCCACCCAAAATATCCCAAGCCTAGGGAGAGGCTCTGCTCCTCCATCTGAAAGCTGCCCCAACTTCTAGCTCTGGAGAATGACGAACACTTACCTGCCCTACCTGCCCGCAGCTGTCCTGCCTTGAATCCGTCTTCCTCCTGAACTCCACCCCAGATAAACAATCTGCCCCCACCCCACCGCCCTGTACACCCTGTAGATGTTCTTTGGAATGACTTGCAGGACTCTCCAGGCTCGACACCATGCACACTTCCAACACTGATGTGCCTCCCACCCAGTCCACACCAGGCAGCTTTAGGGCCTCTGCTGTTTCTCTTGCCAGACAGAACTTCTCAAGACAATTCCGCAACCCTTCTCCAGACTAACTCCTCGGAACCCTTAAGACTTATTCCAGGCAGGATCTCCTCCCAGAAGCCTGTGTCCGCTCCTCCTTCCTTTCCCCAGACAGTTTAGCTGAAACGTTTTCAGGGCTCCCATCTCTGTTGTGACACTTTGACTCTTCTGCAGAATTGTTTATGTGCCTGTCCCCTACACTGGCTTATGAGCAGGGATCATGTCTCACCCATCTCAGAAATTCTAGTGCTGGTCCCGAGGCTAGCCTGTGGCAGGTATTCGAGAAACATCTGTGCTGGAAGCCTACACAGAGTCAGCGGTCAGCATTACAATGCACGCCTGGTTCTATTTCAGGGTTTGCTCACCATGATATCTAGGTTACAAGACCGCTTTAGATAGTTTCCCAAAGCCTGTCACAGAGGTTCTCCAGACTTAGGAGCAGAGAAGCCTCTGCAAGCCACCCGAGAAGGTGCAGCTGGATCCAGCAAACAGTCGGTTTTGAAGAACCAGATGCCACCTGCTTTCTGTCACACCCTCGCCTAGATCCTGAGCTGCTGGGTTCCCTCCAGCCGAGTGGGGGTGGCTCTCAGGCCTGTTCTGAGCTCTTCCCGTAGGCCCTGACTGGAGAAGGAGCAGACTGGTTAAGGAGGGACAAAGGGTCAGTCTGGTCAAGCCAGCCTCATGCATAATCTGGAACTTCAGAAACCCCTGGGCCTTCTGCCATGAGCCTGTGAGGGGAGGGACATCTTCCTGCTCCCCTCTCAGTGGAGGAAAGACCCAGAATGGGGGCGGAAATGCAGGGAGGAGCAAGGGGCATTCCAAAAGATTCTTTTCATCCTTCCCCCAACACAGAGGCAGCCCTCACAGGCTGGCAGGTTTAAGGGCTTAGCCAGGACAGGAAGTCCGAGCTCCCAGGGCTGTGGAATTTAAAGAGCTGGTAACCGGTTAAACAAGCAATTGAGGTGAGGGGCCAGGGGCCCGAGGCTTGCTCAGCTGGCCTTGACACCTCATAAACGGGAAACTTTCCTTTCTCAACCGGGACTCCACCAAGGTCATGATGATCAATGAAAAGTACGAGGCACACATGCCCTAAGAGAAGAGGTCCACATCACTCATGTTCTCAAAGAGGACTCTGACCAGTTCTAAGAACCCCTTCACTGGACTGTCTGTTCCCTGACTGAAGTAATGTGTGTTTTTCCTCACTGAGTCCTCCAGGCTGACCACAGGGCTTAAAAGTGCCTGCTGGATTCTGTCGGATGCAGATGGGGGCAAAAAGGGTGATCGGAAAGGTGCTGGACGGCAAGACTCTCAGACAAGCAAGGAACAAGCCGCGGGTGACCCCAGGGCCTAGCCTGCCGTCCTCCCCTCCCTGGAGTGGAGTCCCGTTGCTCAAGTTCTTGGGTGGTTTGGCACCTGCCAGTACACAGGGCAAATATGTCGCTACGCAAAGCAAGTGTGAAAAGGAACTTCCCTCCTGACCTCAGGAGAGAACAGCCTAAGAGGACAGGAGTTGGGCGCTCAGCTGTCTCCAGGGCACTGGGGGCGAGGGCTGGATGAGAAGACGCGGCACTTGTGGAAAGCACCAGGAAAAGAGCAAGCTGCCTGAGCAGGGAGCCTCTGCATTCCCCGGATACCAATCAGGACCGCTCCGGGCCAGCCTGGGGGTTAATCAGCAACAGCACCGTCCTCCAGCAGGCAGGCTGAGAACCGCTGGACCAGCCACCGGCTGCCCACAACCTGCAGCGCGGGCCCAGGGGGTGGGAGGTGGGAGCTGGGGAGCTGGGGCCGGCTCCCACATTCATCAAACTGTTCAGTGGTTGGGATACTGCAGCCAGCTGACGTCAGGTTGGTGCTCGGAATCTGGCGTGGTAGAAATTACAAATGCTACCAATAAATAATAGCCCTCTTTTTTCCCCCTTCCGGAGAGCGAACTGTTAAGCGTTTGCCAGCACACCACTGGAAAGAACCCACTCGGGCTGAGTCAAATCTGACGGTGGAGCCGGACAGCTACCATCAGCATGGAGGACGCAGGCTACACACGAGTTGGGGACGTCGCCCCACACCCGCCCTCCAATCCAACATGGGCTCTTTCTCCAGTTTCTAATGCTGGGAAACTGGCCTCCCAAGAAGGACATCACCATAGTCTCGCCAAATGACATCCAAACTCTTCTCAGCAGTCAGAGAGACACAGCCATGGGGACACCCCCACCATAGGGGCCCTGAGCCAGCGCTAAGGCCAGCCTCTCCCCACAGGACATGGCCTCTCCATCCCCAGGAGCCCCTTTCCCTTTGGGCTCTGGAGGTGTCCCCACATGGCACCCCCTGTCAAACCTCCTATAAAAACCCTTTGCTATTTCCGGCTCCCAGGTACCACCAGCTCCTAGCTCCCAGGAGTGGGGCTATAATTACGCGGCCACACCACCGCCCCCACCCCCAGCCTCTACCAAGAGCCCTTCTTGATCCACAGCCCAGAGGCCAAGCACAGAGAGCCAGAAACACACCTACCTGGCTGGGCCCCCTCAGGCTCATCACATCCTGGGGAAACAGAAACATGCCGCAGCAAAGGGGTCACCCGGGGCCTGGCTGGGGGCGGGTCCCCCCTGCTCTGCCTGGTGTCTTGGCCGCACCATCCGGGAGGATAGAAACTATGTTATATCTCATCAGATACCCACCCCCATGCCCCAGGCAGGTCCATTTAGGGAAGTGAGAGAAACCTTCTGAAACATTCAGGTGATTCTCCTGTCCCCAGGTGAGGACCAGGCTGGGAAAGAACTCTCAACCTTGCTTCTGCAGCAGTGAAAGAAGCCACAGCTGAGGCCTCCGACTCAGGCCAGGGCAGGCAGCAGGAACACAAATGCCACGGAAACACTGCTGACATGAGGGGCGACTCTTTCAATGGCCCCATCACTCTTGGAGCCTGGCATTCAGAAGAGCCAGAGCTCCCGGTGGCTTCCCTATGGCCAGATGCCTGCAGGGCCCCCTTAGCCCGTGCCACTGGGCTCCAGGCCATCTGCTGCCTGGCTTCCTCTGCCTGCCCCAATGTCTCAGAGCAAGGCCATGCTGTGGCTTACCGTTGCCTGTCCTCACCAGTGAGGACAGACAACCATTAGGGAAAAGACAAAGAATCCTACCACTCTGCTTTCCTCTTCTAGTAGTAGTAGGACCCTAAGGGCAGAAATCAGTCACCAACATCCTTGCTACCTCCCCTCCTCTGCATTCTGTGTTACGAACAAGAAAGTGGGAGCTCACTGAGGCCAAGCCCCAAGGGGAGCTCCATACCCACGCTCGGCACAGTAGCACATCTGCCAGAAACCTGATGCTTCCAGGGGGTCATGGGGCCCCTTACTTCTGGAAGGAGGCTCTGCTGTTCCAGACTTCCTTGGAGGTAGGTTTTTCACCAAAAGGAACCAGTACCTCCCTGATCCCCAGTAACTGACAGGGTGGAAAAGTGGACATCAGGGCAAAGGGAAGGGAGCTTCCTAGCAACTTATTCAGGGCCCATTATGTTCTGACTCCCGCATAGGCCCTGACAGACACTGGCTGCTGTAATCCTCTCAGCGACCCCGTGAGGAAGAAATGAGCTCAGACAGCAGAGCTACAAACAAACCGCTCTCTGACTTCAAGGCACGAAGCCACCACACTGCCTCCCACATACCATCAGCCAACAGAGACAACGGGGTCAGAGGTCAGGATGTGGCTGCTGGGGGAGAGACCAAGCGGCCATCACAATCAAGTCTGTGATTTTAAAAAATTGTACTCAGGAGCCCCAGGGTCAGGGGTGAGACCACAGTAAGGGTCCCCGGGCCCCACCCCGGCCCCATCTCTCCCGCTGAGGCACGAGGGCTGGGCTTCCTCAGGCTGGGAGTGCAGACCAGGAGGTAAAAGGTGCCACTGTGGGTGTACTCACCTGCCACCTCCACAATCTGGTGCCGGGCGATGTCGTAGTAAGGGTCATCCCACTTCAGGTGAGTGACAGGTTCCGGGGAGCTGCTTTTGGAGTCATCTGTGGAACACGGCAAAGTCAGGGGATAAGCTGCGGGGGATGGCAGTGTTCTCCCTGAGACTCGTGTTCTCTGATCTTCCCCTCCGTGGGACCTGTGCTCCCAGCCCCACCCTGGGGCTGCTCCGCTTGCCCTCCTCTTGCTCCCCTGGGGTCCCCCTTCAATAGGAAGGGAGTCTCCCCTTCTTTTTTTTTTTTAAATATTTTAGTTTTTTATTTGACAGAGAGAGAAATCACAAGTAGGCAGAGAGGCAGGCAGAGAGAGGGGGAAGCAGGCTCCCCGCTGAGCAGGGATCCCGATGTGGGGCTCGATCCCAGGACCCTGAGACCATGACCTGAGCTGAAGGCAGAAGCTTAACCCAATGAGCCACCCAGGTGCCTGGAGTCTCCCCTTCTAAGGCATGGAAGGCCGCCTGAGATCCAGAAGCACCCACCTGACTTAGGAAAGTCGGGCATTTCGTCCGAGGGCCAGTTCTTCTCATCAATGGAGGCGAGCTTCAGCTGGTTCAGAGCCTGGCTAGTGTCATCCAAGGTCAGGTCATCCTGCAACTCTGAAAGCGGGTCCATGACCAGGCCTGTCCCCCACAGCTTCACTCCACAGAACCTGAAGAGAAACCTGGGGTGGGGGGGCAAGTCAGGACACCCTCATCTCCCTTGTACGGGCTACAGCAAGCCCTCCTGCTCTCCCTCATTCCTCCCCCAGCCTCCCTGTTCCTGTTCCTCAACGCATCGCATCCTGGCCAAGGGCTCCATGTTGCCCTGGATTCTCCACAGTTTAGGCATGTTGCCAGAAAAGGCAGCTGGGGCAGTTGGATGGCGCAGCTTGGAGCCTGCCCTCAGGTCTTCCAGCTGGCTAGGGACGAGCCGTGCCAGGCCCTGTGCTGCCCACCACCCATCTGGTACAGTCATGCAGGCCCAGCTGCAGAGGGTAGAAAAGTCCATGCCCCTCTCCTCAGGGGTCATCGTGCACAGAAGCGTCCCAGGTGCCAACGGTTACAGAGGTGAGATGTTGCAAGCATCTAAGGTGTATGGGGATGTTCCAAACCCCCTTCGTGAAAAAGGTTAATTGTGGCGCTGGCTACTGCACCTCTCACTTTTGGCCCAGAGAAGAGGAGGTGGCCAGAGACCCCAGAGTCCCAGAAGAAAGGCCATGGTCGAGGTGCCCAGCTGCGTCTGCACCAGGACAGAAACAGGAAGCAGGGGCTGGAATCTGCCTGCCCGTCACAGCAGGCAATCTGCAGCATCCTGGGGGTTCCCGAGCCCACTCCTATACGTAGGGAGCTCCTGACACCAGTTTCAAGATGGGAAAGGTCAAGACACTGCCCCAAGGATTGGGGAAGCACAGATGGGGAAGGGGGAAGCCCACAGCCTCCAGAGCGCTGAGTCACAGGAGGTGAAAACCAGACCCGCATCTAGAGCCGACTGAGAGGGAGAGGAGCCGGCTGCCAAAGCTGGATTTGCCCAGGTCTGGGGCTGGTAGTAAGGATGTGGCTGCGTGAAGCCCCAGGGGAGCAGCTTCTTCTTGGATTGGATTCAGTCCACTCAGTGCAGCCCCAGAGAAGAGGCTGCTGTAAGCCCACTACATTCCTGGAGTCCAAAAATGACATATATGGTCAGAGAATCGGCAGGACAGATAAAGAGTGAAAACAAGACCAGGCACGGGAAGGGAGAAGTGCCAGCTGGGATCCAGAGCCTGAACACCTCTGGGTTCTGAGGCAACATGACAACCTCCGGCACACGCCACCTCACAGCTGAGGACTCTGGATGGTAAACTGGCTCCCTGTGCCTAGCAACAACCACCCTGTTACCAGGGCAACCGCGCTGATTCAGTGGCAAAAGCCATTCCAAGCTCCTGAGCCAAAGCCAAGCAGCCAAAGAGCCAAAAGGCCATACAAAAACCAAAAACCGAAAAAACTTTCTCTTCCTTTCCTTCAGCCTCTTACCCTTATTCCCTCCTGCTGCATACCACCAAAACATAAGTCCCTTTCATGAGTGCAGAGAAAGATGACCCTCTTTTATTTGGGCACGCACTTCTCCCAGTGAGTGCTGCTGTGCCCCACGCCCCACCTCACCCACTCCCTTCAAGCCTCCAATGCAGGCAACCCTAAGCCGAGGAATCCACTCCTGATTCATCACTCCTTCCCTCGTTCAGCCAGATGGCTGTGAGTAGTCCCCCAAAAGGGGACTCCACTGGGTAACTGGGACTGAATTCAGCTCACAGTAACTCCCGTTAGGCCTGAACCTTCTCTCTGTGCCTTCTCTTCTGTCACTGTCCAGGCACTAACTGCCCATTCGCCCTGCCCACAGCTACCCCAAGAAGTCTTTCCGCACACCGTGGGTCTGAGGTGCAATGAAAAAGGCAGGGGATGAGGTCTGTGGAGAACTGGATTATAGTCCTGCATGAGCCAATGAGTTGCAAAGATACTGGGTAAGTCTTTTTCCTAACTAGACTTAAATTTCCCTATCTATAGAAGCATAGGCTCCTCCCAGAAACAGAACTCTCCAGTATTCTAAAATACTTGCACTAAAGCGAACAACAGGATTAGAAGGAACAGCTGCAAGCTTAAGTATGTGTGAGAGGAGAGGGACACCCTCTAAAGGGGAGTTGGACTTGAACTCCACCTCTTTTCCAGGAACTCCACCACTACTTTGTTCTTCAGAACTGACGCCCAACCCCATTCCATAACCTCCTTTTCCAGCAAAACTAATCACAGTTGTTTCCATCTCCCAGCCAGACTGGCCTCCAACCCACAGCTGCTTCCCTCTGGGGATCCTGAAGTTTGGCTCCCTCAGTGGGAAGGTGAGGGAAGCTGGCTCGGGGAAATTCGAATTTAAAGTGGTGGAAATGAAGTATCCTGGCCGCCTAAGGCTCCAGACACCTACAAGCCCTGTTCTGCTCTGTGCAAAATATTCCCTGCTCTGAGATTAATATTTCCCTTCTGTATAGGTAAAACACCTACTTGTACAAAAACCTTTGAGAATCCTTCTAGGCAGAGTTTTTAACCTCTGGACTTCTCCGAAATTCTGATGAAATCTGTGGGTTTTTTCCCTAAGAAAACCCAGCACACACGTGAAATCTTTTATGCAATTTTAAGGGGGTCACAGACCCTCTGAGAATCCATTTAAGACTCCCTGACCTATTTAGCACATAGAAGCTGTCATTTGTTGAATGACTGAATGAATGAAACCATCTCCTAAATGGAGAAGAGAATCAGTATTTGTTGAGGGCCTATGCAGCACCATAAAGTAGACAAATTATCTTTTAACTTCACAACAGCACCAGTGAGGTTTACTCCTAAGTCCATTTTACTCTTAGAGGAAAGTGAGGACCAGAAAAAACAAGCAAATTGTTTAGGTAGGTCATACAGCAGAGTCAAAATTTTAATCTATGTCTGTATAAGGTGGTCTCTTGATGCAGGTCAATTCCTCAAAACTTCTCTAAATGAGTGTCACTCATGTGATTCTGAAGGTTCAGAAAGGGCCCATAAAAAGATAAAGCCTCTCCCTTTATCTTCACGAAGAGCTCAGATAACAACTCTTTGGCACTGGAATCACCCTCCTGGTTGGGGCCCCAGAATTGCGAAAATGCAAATCCCACGACACAATAGCAACTACAAGTGCGTTTGTCCAGAGCTTCAGGGTTTATAAAACCCCTACTGGGTGTAATTAACCCACTGCAGAGATTAAGAAATAGAGATGAATCCGTGGCCTAGTTAGTGGCAGGCTGGAATACTTCCCCCAAATTTCTTGTTCTTAGAGTTTCGCCAGATCGGATCAAAGAGACTTCCCCTTCCCATCGGCTTGCTAGATGACTACGATCTGACCTGGACTCTGCTCTGGGAAGTGCAGGAGGAAAGCAGCGAAGGAAACTCAGTCCCGTTACTGCAGACCCGGGAATGGGGCTGAATCCCTGCAGTGGGAAAGCCAGGATTCTAGGCCCCATCCCATTCCTGCTCCCACCCTCGGATCTGCTCGGATCTTCCCCCTCCGGACCCTGTCCCTTCCGGCGACCTGTCTAGTCCCTTCCTTTTCTACCACCACCACCCAGGAAGACCCAACGCCCTGCAGCTCACCGTGGTCGGGTACTGCTCCCTCTGCCACGCCTGTCAAAGCTCGGCAAACATCCGGCTCCGCGGTAGAACGGGAACCGCCCCCTCCCGGGCGCCTCACTCCCCAACCACTTCCGCCACACCTCCGACCCACTTCCGGTTCGCTGCCCGGTCCAAATATGGCTTTCCAGGATCCCCTCCCACTTCCTGCACGTGCCGGCCTAAGGGCCGGGACGGGGGTGGGGGGTGGAGGGGTTCGAAGGGGGGACAGCATAAGTGTCCGACCCGTCCCTCCCAAAAAGGTGGTTGGAACAATTAGTTCCGCTCTTCTGATGCTGGAATCCCTGATGGTCCTCTGGAATCCTATGGTTCTTAATGTTCCCGGACGGAGTTTTGCCTCGCCGGTATTCCCCAACTCCCGGATCTGTGCACCCATGAGTCTCTTAGCATTCTTTCCCCACGGGAAATTTAGAAGCCTATGACTGTTTCCGGGAGGAGCGGAGAAGAAGACGTTCACTTCCGGCGGAAGGAGGCTTTTCTGGAGGGATGGAGGAGTCGGAGGAGCTGCTCTCTGAGGGCGAGAAACTGCAGTTGGGTTAGTGACCTGCGGTGTCTCCGACCCTCGGCCCTGGCCTTAGATAGACTTTACGTTCCCTTCCTGGCCAGCTCCCTATCTACCACAGGCACTTTTCTTCCCTAGCCCGGGATCCTTCCCCGTGCCCTCAGAAGTCTCTGGGGACTTTCGAGTCCTCGAACCCCCCTCACACCTCCGATTGGCCCACGTAGAGCCCTTACAGATCCCTCAGACTGCCGAGGCCTAACCGGATCTGCGGTTTCCCCTCGCACCTGTCCCCACCCTCACGACCTCTCGGGCCGTCCCCTCACCGCCTCCCCATCTCCCTGCAGCTTCCGACCCGCGCCCGGACTCGAGATGGATCCCTTCTGGACAAGGCTGTGCTCGGGGCCTCAAAGACTTCCCGCCCGGGCCGACCCGGGCTGTCCTCGCTCTAAAGAGCCTGCCCCGGGGCTTGGCCCTTGGCCCTTCACTCGCCGAGGAGCTGCGCTTAGGGGTCTGGTGTGTCGGCGCCCCCCTGCAGCCGGGACTGCACTGGGGGCCGCTGGAAGAGGAGTCTGTCTCGGAGCTGAAGGGTGAAGAAGTGAAACCACGGCAGGAGGAGGTATTGAAGGCTAGGACTTGTCTTCTCCCTGACTGAAATTTTGGAAGCGGTTCAGTCAGCTCTGGGCCTTCTTCAGTTCGTTAGAAGAACCCGGGTACTTCAAGAGATAGGCCGTAGTTTTGGCCCTTCGCTCCAGGGCTGTCTCTTCCCCTCACTTGTGGTAGTTAAGGAAGCAGGTGCAGAAAGTTGCTGGAAAGCCACATTTATGGTGTGAGGAGCGACGAAAGCCAAGAGCAGAGGTGTTTAGAATGAAAAAGCCGTGGAATCAAATCCCAGCTTTGTCACCTAGCTAGTGAAATGACGGGTCTCATTTAACTCATTTGTAAGATAAAGGGATGGCCGGTTTTTTTCTTTATTTGAAAATTTTCTTTATTTGGAGCAATAGTTGAGATAGTGCAGGTCAAGGATTTCGTTGCAGAACAGGTCTTAAAAAGAAAAGATGATGTACCTCTTACTCCTTTTTTTGGTTGGTCCTCACTGGAAGGCAGTATTGTGTTCAATTTAGTAATTCTCCACACAGTGGGAGGGAGGTGAGGGGGACAGTCTTTTGGTCTTTACTTGATGGAACATCAGACAACACAGTCCTGTAAAGGCAGAACCAGAGACCATTAACCTTCCAGATCCATATTAGATCTGTCTCAGGAAAGGATATATCCTTCCCCCACCCCCAACCCTGGTCCCCCCAAACACATGGGAGAAGGACTCTTATTGGTTTATTTCAGGACGTGTCACTAGGCCCATGGGGAGACGTGTGTGCTTGTGAGCAGAGTTCAGGCTGGACCAGGTAAGTTACAGGAGAGTATGTAGTGAAGATGGTCCTTTTTGAGGCTTTCTGTCATGGCATGAGACAGAACCAGAAGCCCACGGTAATTCCCCACCAAGTGAGTTTTTTGCAGTGAGTGTTCCAAGGGCCTGGGGTCTTTAGGACTCGGCCTGCCAGCAGCTGGGGCGTTAGGGAGGGCCACCTGATGAGGGTCTCCTGAGCTAGCTGTTCCTCTGCTTTGCAGTTTGGTGCAGCGGGGCAGGCTGGAGAGTGAGGGGAACGTGGCCCCGGTGTGGGTCAGCGAGAAGCTCCATCTGCAGGTGTACCGGGTCGTACTGCCGGGCTCTGAGTTGCTGCTGTGGCCCCAGCCTCCCTCCGAGGGCCTGAGTCCCGCCGAGCCCAGCCTAGAGGAAGAGGCAGCCATGGCTGTGGTGAGGGAAGTGGACTCTGGTGTTCAGCAGGAGGTGGACTCTCCAGGGCAAGATGCAGCAGAACCTTGGACAGGTATGTGGCAAATAGATGCTCATTTCTCAGATTATCACCAGAACACCCTGTTGACAAGACAAAAGCAAAGCTTTGGTTCACGGAGATAAAGGAGAACATTAAAGTGTTAGTAGGTTTTCTGAGGGGAATGGTCAAGCCTGAGTATTTATTGACATTTTGAAGCCTGGTATAAGGTGGGTCTTTCAGTGTGGAGTGGGGGCGGGGCTTGAACGGGGTTGAATAAAGGATCATGACATAATTGTTGAGGATCCATGGACCCCAGGCTAGAATTTTCAGGCAAGAGGCTCAAAGAGTTTTGGGGGTATAACCTGTCTTTTGATGCTTTCTGTTGCAGAGTATGGGTCTTTTCCTTAGAATGAACAGTATCAGTATTTGCAACTTTTATCTTCCTGAGTAAGTTTTCTGGAATAGTAAGGTCATGTTGATGAAGACAGCAAGCTGTGTATAAGGTTTCCAATTTCTTCTACTTGGGATGGGGGTGGAGGTCTGTTTATTTTCAGATGAGCTGAGCTGAAGAGATGGTGACTAATTCATCGTAAGTGTGTGTCTTTAGAGGGAGAATGGGGTAGCCTTCTCTAGGACTCTGGAGGCTTGGAGCACCATGGTTCCCAAGAGTGCTTCCCCAGGAGGCACCTGAGACAGGACATGAAGATAAGCACAGCCTGTGGTTCATGTTCCAAGGAAGAGATTGGTGTCCTTGCCCCTGCTGAAGTTAGGGGCTGAGTAGGAGGAGACACATATTCTTAAGATTTCCTGGTAACACCACTGCTACCACCTGCTACAGTTTCTCCTAACCCTAGTACCCCACTCTTGTTTTGCAGATCCTGGTCACCAGTCACCCCCCAGCGTTGAGGGAGAGAGTATAGTAAGCCCTGGACTTAAGCCCCAAACCCAGGATCAACTTTCCAAGGAGAGCCAAGCACTTGGTCTGCCCCCTCTGGATGGTGGCAGGGAGGAGGAGGACCCACCCCAGACACAGGAGCCACCTGAGCCTCCAAGCAGCTCTGCTCCCCAGCAGGGCCCAGAGAGCAGTGAGGCCAGTCGCTCGTCTTCTGCCAGGGGCAACCAGCTGCATGCTTACCTGGTCAGGAAGTTACGTGGCCCCTGTGGTCAGTGCCCGCCCAGAGAAAAGACCTCAGAGCCTGGGGCCCAGCAGGCTGGAGAACAGCAGCCCCCTGGCTTCCCTGCACGCTTGCGGAGCCCTCCTGGCCCAGCAGGAAGCTCCCCAAAGCAGAGGCGGCGGTACCGCTGTGGGGAGTGTGGCAAGGCCTTCCTGCAGCTGTGCCACCTGAAGAAGCACGCATTTGTGCACACGGGCCACAAGCCCTTCCTTTGCACTGAGTGTGGCAAGAGCTACAGCTCCGAGGAGAGCTTCAAAGCCCACATGTTAGGCCACCGCGGGGTGCGGCCCTTTCCTTGCCCACAATGCGACAAGGCCTATGGCACCCGGCGAGACCTCAAAGAGCACCAGGTGGTACATTCAGGTGCCAGGCCCTTTGCTTGTGACCAGTGCGGCAAGGCCTTTGCACGCCGGCCCTCCCTGCGGTTACATCGCAAGACCCATCAGGTGCCAGCTGCCCCTGCCCCGTGCCCGTGCCCTGTGTGTGGGCGGCCCTTGGCCAACCAGGGCTCCCTGCGGAACCACATGCGGCTCCACACAGGGGAGAAGCCCTTCCTGTGCCCGCACTGTGGCCGGGCGTTCCGTCAGCGGGGCAACCTGCGTGGGCATCTGCGACTGCACACGGGCGAGCGTCCTTACCGCTGCCCGCACTGTGCGGATGCCTTTCCCCAGCTGCCTGAGCTGCGGCGCCATCTGATCTCGCACACTGGGGAGGCCTACTTGTGCCCCGTGTGCGGGAAGGCCCTTCGAGACCCACACACGCTGCGCGCTCATGAGCGTCTGCACTCGGGAGAGAGGCCCTTCTCGTGCCCCCAGTGTGGCCGGGCTTACACGCTGGCTACCAAGCTGAGGCGCCACCTCAAATCCCACCTGGCCGACAAGCCCTACCGCTGTCCCACCTGTGGCATGGGCTACACCCTCCCGCAGAGCCTCAAGCGGCACCAGCTCAGTCACCAGCCCGGGGTGCCCGCCAGCCCACCCTGTGTGCCTCCCACTGCTACTGAGCCCACTGTGGTACTGTTGCAGACTGAGCCGGAGCTAGATACAGGTGGGGAACAGGACATTTCCGCAGCCCGGGACGTCTTTGAGGTCACCATTTCTGAGAGCCAGGACAAGTGCTTTATGGTACCTGAGGAGCCAGGCCCCGCCTCCAGCCTGGTGCTCATCCATAAGGACATGGCCTTCAGCGCCTGGGCAGAAGTGGTGGAGGTAGAGACGGGCACCTGACCCTCCCCCCAACTCCCCCAGGGGAGTTCTGTATAAAGCTAGTGTTTTCTAGCTGCTGGGCGTCTGCGTCTTTCTCTTTGGGTTGCCGGATAGAATTTAGTCTACTCTGAGGAGGAGAAGGATTTCCCTTCCTGTTTATGGACCACTACATTGTTTCCCGACTGTAAGGTAAACCTGTTCCCAGGTTTAAGAACTTCTTATTGACCTCAGTAGAACTTTGCTGCTTTCCCCAGGAGCTCCTCAAGGTGCTTGTTCTTTAAATGCGGCAGAAGTGACCCCCCTCCCCCATCAGGTAGTCGGGTAGCTGGCAGGACTGCTGCCCTGTTGGGGTGCTTAACACTGGGATCATCACTCCCCTGAGCCCCCTGAGGGACAGGCACTTCCATCTCAAGCCAAATGGAATGACTTGAGGGTTAAAAGGACTGAAAAGCAACTGGGGGGAAAAAAAGACCAGATGCTGAGCTCAGCTCACGGCTCACAGTTCTAACTTGGGCTCTGGGTGGTTTGTGCAGCCTTTCTCACCATCTGAGGGCTGTGAAGTTGGTTTTCTTTCTGTGCCGATAGACAGCAGACCCCTGGAGGCAGCTAGGGACAGATCTGGAGCCTTTGGAAGACTTGGCCAAAGGCAGCCCTTTTGAGGGAAGGAATGAACACGGGTTTTGCGTCAGCGGCGGCGCAGGCCTGGACCACCCTGGGTGCTGGGACATAGCTATGCGCCAGACCGGGAGACGTCCTTTACAGAGGTCATGATCTAGGGCGGGAAGCACTGGACAAGAGTTTGCAGAGGATCACTAGCTAGTGCTGCGTGGACCTGTTACATGGGATGCTTACCGCATGTGCGGGAACCCTGTGGTCAGAGTCCCGGGGGTGGGGCAGAGAGCAAGGGGAGGGGGTAGGACCGCATCTCCCCTGTCTTGCTTCAGGAGTTGGGGCTTTATTCTCAGAATACTGAGGAGCTTGATGACCTGCCTAGATTTGTGTTTGAAGAGACCACCGAGGGATGGACTGGCTGGCGAGGTGTGGTCGTGGGGGAATCCACCAGGAGGCTGCCGAGTGGGTGGGTGGGGAATGGGGCTGTAGCAGTAGAAAAGCAGAGAAGTGAAATCATCCAGCACGTGAGCACGGTCTGCATGCTGGTTAGGGAAACAGCATGGAAACAGCCTCTGTTCTCAGAGTTAATCCTGGTATGCAGAGACAATAAACAAAACATGTCAGATGATGGTAAACGCAGTGGGAAAAAAGAACGTCCACTCCTGTTAAGAGGGTTGAAGTTTGTGAACTCACAGGGCAGTTGGAAGCTGGACTGGATTGCTTTGAGGAGTAGGTGGCAAGCGAGGAAGGACTTAGCTTCTTGTTACTTCTTCTGTCCTGCAGAATAGTTGTGACCCCTTGTCACAGAGGAGGAAACTGCGGGTCAGAGAGGGTAGGTAGCTGGCTGAGATCGCACAGCCAGCAAGTGGCAGAGTGACTGATGTATGGCGGGTCTGTCCTCTGGCTTCCCAGCGCTCGATCACAATGTCACGGGCAGCCCCGTGTCTCCTGCTTTGCCCCTGACCTTAACCCCACACCCACCCCATCCAATAAGCTGTTGACAGAGCATTCTGAAATTGTCCACAGGGAGGGGGGACAACTGGAGATTATGGCGCTCTATGGAGAGGAAGGTCATACCATCCAAAGCCCGAAAGCCAGCCCTGTTTCTTGGAGCCCATGTGAGGCTGGTGGGTCCTATTCTTTTCTAGCTCCTGCTTCCGGTGGGCCAGTGTCTATGTCCGCCTGGTGTTTCTAGGTGTCCTTGGGACATTCTCATCACGTGATCCCCAGCTGTGCAGTGAAGGACATCTTCCTCACTCGGTGACGAGCTGCAAAGGCAAGTTGGGTGTGCTTTGGGTTGCTGGAGAGGCCTGTCCACACCCCACAACCCTCCTTAGGCCCAAACCTGGGATGCGCGTGCCCCCTTGCTCCATCCCCCACACAGATGGAGAACTTTTATCTTCACTAAGGCTGTCCCTACATGATGTAGAGCAGGGTCAGATCAAAGCCAACCAATCCAAAGGCACTTGGTTTGGGAGCCTCTTTTCCGCCAAAGCTTGGTTAAGACATGAGTGGGCATCGGAGGGCACTGTGCGAGCTCCCCGTGTCAGAGGAGGACACAGGCGCCTCGAGAGGAGTCATTGCCAAGGCCTGACACCAGTAAGTTGCAGAGCCGGGACAGGGCCCATGTCTTCTGACCCCCAGTGTAGTGCTGCTCCAGTTAAAATGCAGTAACTTCTTGAAAAGATTGATCACTGGAGTAATTTTCCCATAGAGGAAAGACTCTCCCTTGATGTCAAAATAATTCTCATTCATCCTGGTGATAAAGTCCCTTTACTCCCTACTTCTTTTTCTCCACCCCCAGATAAAGTCACTTTTTTTTTTTCTCCCAGATAAAGTCAGTTTTAACAGTTCGGTGCATTCAGTGCTGAATTTGCTGCTGCTTGCTCAGGGCAAAGGTTCTGTGTAAATGGGGCTGGACACCTGAAACCTGGATGCAGGGTTAGCTGTGGTGTCTACAGCTGCTGAACCAAATGTCAGAAGGTGTAGGAGAGTTAAGGATCTTTTATTCCCATTTGCAACTTCAACAGTATCAGAAAATCTTGCAATAGAGGGACGCCTGGGTGGCTCAGTTGGTTAAGCAGCTGCCTTCGGCTCAGGTCATGATCCCAGTGTCCTGGGATCGAGTCCCGCATCGGGCTCCTTGCTCGGCAGGGAGCCTGCTTCTCCCTCTGCCTCTGCCTGCCATTCTGTCTGCCTGTGCTCGCTCTCTCCCCCTCTCTCTCTGATAAATAAATAAAATCTTTAAAAAAAAAAAAAAAGAAAATCTTGCAATAGAATAATATTCGAATCAGGTTTAGGGACCTGTAAACAAGGCAAAGCTGCATGGACTGTGAAGATGTCCATCTCTAGACAAGTTCAGACCGCCTGCACGCACTCAGGCAAGTTCCTTGGCTTCTCTCTGCCTCAGTTGCCTCATCTGTAAAAGGGGGATAATTGTGGTACCTACCTCATCAGCACGATGTACCTGACACGTGGTGAGCAGTTACTAAATTGTAGCTGGTTATTAGTGGTGTCCTAAATTGGAAGACAAAGTGAAGGTGCTTACGTGTTTCTACAGGTGTTGCTTGTTTGGGGCAGGTCAGCATCACTCACAATAGCCTCATGCTTCGGGTGCTTGTCCACTGGGCACGCTTCATAGGACGGTGAAGCTGTTCTCTAGCAGAACGTCAGGGCATGACGGTCATGCGAGGGGAAGAGCAATGGTCTGAGAGGCAGGAGCTCCCAGCTTTATCACCGACACTCGACACCCTTGATCAATTAGCTCCCCACCTGGGAGATTCCCTTTCCTTACCATGACACGGGGAAGTCGGACCAGATCATTGCTTTCCAATCTCAGCTCCTGCACTGAGCCCCTTTGCTAACTTTTGCTATGAAATATATACATCCTATGAAATACGTATATATATTCGCTGCTCCCCCTGCTTGTGCTCGCTCTCTCTGGCAAATAAATAAAATCTTTTTTTTTTTAAGATTTTATTTATTTATTTGACACAGAGATGACAAGCAGGCAGAGAGAGAGGAAGAAGCAGGCTCCCTGCTGAGCAAAGAGCCCGATGTGGGGCTCGATCCCAGGACCCCGAGATCGTGACCTGAGACAAAGGCAGCGGCCTAACCCACTGAGCCACCCAGGTGCCCCAAATAAATAAAGTCTTTTTAAAAAATAAAAGCTTTTTTTTTTTTTTTAAGATTTTATTTATTTATTTGTCAGAGAGCGAGCGAGAGCGAGCACAGGCAGACAGAGTGGAAGGCAGAGTCAGAAGGAGAAGCAGGCTCCCTGCGGAGCAAAGAGCCTGATGTGGGACTCGATCCCAGGATGCTGGGATCATGACCTGAGCCAAAGGCAGCTGCTTAACCAACTGAGCCACCCAGGCATCCCAAAAAATAAAAGCTTTTGATTAAATAGAAATTCCACTCATTTTAAATATATATATATATATATTTTAAAGATTTTATTTATTTGACAGACAGAGATCACGAGCAGGCAGAGAGGCTGTTGAGCAGAGAGCCCGATGTGGGGCTCGATCCCAGGACCCTGGGATCATGACCTGAGCTTTAACCCACTGAGCCACCCAGGTGCCCCTTATATATATTTTTAAAAGATTTTATTTATTTTTGAGAGAGAAAGAAATTCATTTTAAAATGCTGATCAGAGGGACGCCTGGGTGGCTCAGTTGGTTAGACAGCTGCCTTCGGCTCAGATCATGATCCCAGTGTCCTGGGATCGAGTCCCACATCGGGCTCCTTGCTCAACAGGAAGCCTGCTTCTCACTCTGCCTCTGCCTGCCATTCTGTCTGCCTGTGCTCTCTCTCTCTCTCTCTAATAAATAAATAAATAATCTTTAAAAAAAAATGCTGATCAGATTGAAGGGAAATAAAAGATAATTAACCACCTCAAAAGACATAATTTTAGCCAAAGGGAAAAAAATTATTCTTAAGGCAAATTTATAATTTTATTTTATTTTTTTTATTTATTTGACAGAGAGATCACAAGTAGGCAGAGAGGCAGGCAGAGAGAGAGGGGGAAGCAGGCTCCCTGCTGAGCAGAGAGCCCGATTCGGGGCTTGATTCCAGGACCCTGAGATCATGACCTGAGCCGAAGGCAGAGGTCTAACCCACTGAGCCACCCAAGCGCCCCCAAATTTATAATTTTTAAAGAGTTTATTTATTGATTTGAGAGAGAGAGCACAGACGGAGAGTGAGAGGAAGAAGCGGTCTTCAGCTGAGCAGAGAGCCTGATGGGGGGGCTCAATCTCAGGACCCTGAGATCACAACCTGAGCTGAAAGCAGAGACACACCCAACTGAGCAACCCATGTGCCCCTAAATTTGCAATTTTTGAGGGTTTAAAAAATATACAAAAGGACAAGGCCATCCTGTAGTATATGCACAGAGCCCTAGGCTTTAAAACGTCTAGATCAGGGCGCCTGGGTGGCTCAGTGGGTTAAGGCCTCTGCCTTCAGTTCAGGTCATGATCCTGGCGTCCTGGGATCGAGCCCCGCATCCGGCTTTCTGCTCGAGCGGGAAGCCTGCTTCCGCCTCTCTCTCTTCCTGCCTCTCTGCCTCCTTGTGATCTCTGTCTCTCAAATAAATAAATAAAGTCTAAAAAATAAAAATAAATTAAAAAATAAATAAAATGTCTAGATTTAATGATACCTAACATTTCCAGCTCTGAAATTCTGTCTTAGAACATGATTTTACTGTTTTCAGTGATTACAGAGCTTCACCTTACAACATAGCATTGGCCTTACTCATAATTTTGTTTGACACCAGCTTGTTGGGAGAAATGCAGCCTCTCATTATCGCCTTGTGCTTAGCAGAAA
This sequence comes from Mustela nigripes, assembly GCF_022355385.1. NCBI lineage: Eukaryota > Metazoa > Chordata > Mammalia > Carnivora > Mustelidae > Mustela > Mustela nigripes. The sequence continues at coordinate 2,760,687 of NW_026739491.1, forward strand.
TATGATCCACTCTATGATCCACCATGTGTGCAGGCCTGTGTTTGGGGTGAGAAGCAAGAGGGTTCAGCTGCATGGCACCCACTGGGCTCAGAGGGTTCCAGGAAGAACAGTAGTTGGAGGCTGGGGGCTAGTAGGTTGTGCTGGGTCTGAAGCCTGAGGTTGTGCTGGGTCTATTGGTGGACCACCCATGGTGGAGCCACCCTGGTCTAGAAGAACTCTTGGGTCCTTCCAGAGCCACTTTCACAGGGGAGATGCTCTCCTGTGATCCTCTCTGCAAAATAGAAGGGGCAGGTGTGGTCACCCAAGAAAATATGGAGGCTGCTGCCTCCACTTATTAAGGAATTTTTACTTTTCATTGTGAAAATTTTGAAACAAATGTACCCAGTCACCTCTCCACCTAGATTTAGTGATTGTTAACATTTTTGCCATGCTTGTTTAATCTTTTTGTTTTAACTCCTAAGGATTGAAAAGATAACCACAAGTCCTATAACACTTAACAAATTAACTAATTATTTCATATCATTGAATACCTGATTTACATTTTCTTATTTGCCCAAAGAAAATCATTTTACACTTTTTTTGGTTCAAAAGCCTATATCAATCATGATAATTCTATTCCTTTTGTGTATTTGCATGTTCTCTCCTTGGTTTCTTTTCTTTTTCTTTTTAAAAAGATTTTATTTATTTATTTGCGAAAGGGGGAGAGAGATAGAGAGCGCAAGTAGGGGAAGCAGCACAGGCTCCCCACTGAGCAGGGAGCCCCATGCAGAACTCAATCCCAGGACCCCGGGATCATGACCTGAGCCAAAGGCAGATACTTAACCGACTGAGCCACCCAGGTGCCCCTCTCCTTGGTTTCTATTATTCTGAACAGTCTCTGCAACCCACCCCTTTTATTTCTATGTCATGAATTTGCCAGAGGGAATGGGGCCAGTTGTTCTGCTAAATGTCCATCATTCCTTGTGGTGGTGGCTAACTTATTCCTTGATCACCTGTATTTCCTATAAACTAGTACTTAAAGCTAGAGGCTCATTTAATTCCATTTTGCCTCTTTAGGAAGAGCCCTTTGCAGGCAGCATTGTGTGCTCCTGTTTCATATACGATAGTGGTATTTACTGGGTGCTTTCTTTGTGGTAGGCATTGTCATACTTAACAAACATTATAATAGGCTTTGAAGGGGTAGCTTAGTACTTACTTCATAATGATAAACTTAACTCTGAATCCAGCCAGATCAGAGGGAGGCAGGGATATACAGGATCCAAAGAATTGCAGCAAGTGAGAACCCAAAGATTACAAGCTCTGAGAGCTGGGGGTGCTTCTGTAGGGACACAAGAAATGGTGTAGATGAGATAGAACACAAAACCAAATTTATCGGAATGGTCTAGAGTCTTTGCTGGTCTTGTCATTCCTGGACCCAAAGCACCATGGCTTTCACAATATCCATGCTGGCTCTCTCCTCACCAAAGAGCCCATGCTTGCCATTTAACCCATCAGTCTTTTATTATTTATTTATTTATTTTTGAGAGAGAGAGAGAACATGAGAGGGGGTAGGTCAGAGGGAGAAGCAGACTCCCCACTGAGCAGGGAGCCCAATGTGGGTCTTGACCTTGGCAACCAGGATCATGACCCGAGCCGAAGGCATTTGCTTAACCAACTGAGCCACCCAGGTGTCCCAACCCATGCGTCTTAACCACACAGATGACAAACCGGGAGCCATTCCGGTGGGGTCCAGCTTTTGCCGCGGTTGAGATGTCAAGGCCCATAGTCTTCAGAATGAAGTTCTCACAAGCCAAGTTTTCCCTGCTGATTGGATTTGCCACTGGTACCATGATGTGTGAATTCATCGGCCCAACACATAAATCAGTCATTAAGTCTGGGAAAGCAGGAAACAAATCTAAGCAGAAAGCTTCAGTAGCCTTCCCAGGGCCTAGAGAGCCAAAACCTTTGGAGTATTGTCTGCAAACAGCTTGAGGAAGACATGACCTTAGACTTGCCTATTAGTGGTCATGTCTGCGTATGAGCAGGTCATGAGCTCAGCAAGTCTGCCAAGAGGCCAGCGTGAGTTTTTCAACAACAGCCTCTCAAGGTAAATAATGCTGTAATTCTGATTTTACAGACGGTGAAGCCCAGGCCTGGCCTCCTAAACCAGAGCTCTCTGTTATGCTGTGATGCTTGTCTGTAGGGAAGGGGAGTTCTGACAGCGAGAGAACAAGAGGTCCATGTCCTGTGTGTTTTGTCCTTCTCCTGACCAACACCCTCTGCTCTTGCCTGTCCTGCCTCTCCTGGTTGTCTCTGCACTGGCGCCAGCCGGCCCTCAGAAAGAAAGCGGATCACCTGTCTTGAAACAGGAAGGATGAAGCCACAGCTCTCTTCTCCACTTCTCAGGAACCCTTCCCCCGATATATAATTTTTAAGGAAATTAGGTGAGATCTTTGCACTATTCGTCAAAAAAAAAAAAAAAAAAAAGTAGGCTCAATGTCCTTAGCGAACAGGGAATCCCAGTTAAAACCCCCGTGAAACCCCCTGCACGTGTATCAGGATGGATAATGGGAAATGGATGGCGCAGACAGAGGCTGGTGAGGATCTCAACGACTAGGACTCTCTAGCATTGCTGGTGGGGCTGTAAGCTAGTGCCAGCTCTCAGCATGACCGCTGGCCAGTGACCAGTGCAAGACTGACGCCCTCCCTGTGACCTAGTGACTCTGCTCTTGTACACGAGCGTGTGGAGCAGCACGACGCACGAGAGCCCAAACAGGAAGCTCATCCAGATGCCCATCGCCAGGTAACCAGTGGATAAAACTCAGGCAGTGAAGTCCTGCGCGGCTTTTAAAGGAATGGGCCGCTGACCCCCACATGATACACACAATCTAGAAGCCAGACACAAACAAGTATATGGTGTAGGTTTCCACTTCTATGAAGTTCAAAAATAGGCAAAACTGGTCTAGGGTGATGGTGGTTAGAGTCATGGGGATCTTAGGGACAACACGCAGGAGTCTGTTTGGGGCTCAAAATGTTGATCTGGCCGTGGGTACTTGGGCATATGCATAAAAAAATGCGTGTTAAACACAGGATTTGTTTTAACATTATGGAATATAACTTAAACCTTGGTTTAAAAAACATAGAAAAATAAGAATATATAACTATAGAGATATATAGGAACTGGCCACCCAGGAATTAAGCAGATTTGTGGGAGTCCTGAGCCCCAGATCTGTGCGAACCCTCTCCCCGCTCTGCTCGCATGGGGCCCTGCCCTGTGATCTTCCCAGACTCTCCACAATGGCCGTCCGGATAGCAGGACGGGAACGGGTGTCCCCTATGTTCCTGCTCTTTGTCCTTCTGTCCTAATTAGACCCAGGACTAATATTTACCTTGTGGAATGCAAACAAAAAATAGGGGAGGGGTGGGAGCAGGGCTGGGCGCGGGGCAGGGCGGGGCCTGCTGGGTCTGCGGCCACTCCAGGCCCCGCCCAGGACGGATAGGCAGGAGGAGAGGGAGGGGCCTTGCCTAGAAGACCCGAGGATTTGGGATGGTCCCCGTTCTGGGGCCAGAAGCAGGTCCTAGGAGGTGAGAGAAAATAGACCAGAGGCTCACAGGCCCTGGATCTTGCTCGTCGTCCTGAGCGACCACTACCCATGGACATACCCCACACAGCCTCCTGTCTGTGTGCTGTGATTACATCAACCTCCCCCTTGGTTTACATCCACAGATCCACTGATAAGCACCTACTGCATTTCACAGGCATGACATTCACAGTCTCCTTCAGTCCTCACGACAAAGTACTGTTCCTGTTGTACAGATGAAGAAACTGAGGCTCCCAGAGATCAAAGTAATTGACACCATTAGGACTGGAAGGAGCCCCAGGAAGATCCTGCGACCCCACTAGTCTAAGTTGGCCCACATCTCAGGAGGGAGGGGCTGGATGATGGGGGTCACTTACAATGGCCTTTTCTTTATGATTCCCCCCCAGGCCATCTCTCCCTGGTTCTAAGAAGACCTGACTTCCTGGATGGCGGGGGCAACTGTCTATACACTAGTCTCATGGCCCTGACCTGCTGACCTCTCCCTCTTGGCTGATTTCTTCATGTTAGTTCAACATTAACCCAGAGTGGTCAGCACAAGTCCTCAGAGTCCCCGGAGCAGACGCACTATGGCGCACATCCGAGGCCTGTGGGCAGCGGGCTGCCTGGCCCTCGCTGTCCTGTTGAGCCTGGTGCGCAGCCAGCATGGTAAGGGGGCTTGGAGGCTGGGACCGGCTGGCAGGCTGGGATGTGGGCGCATGGGCCGGGGTCTGCTGGCTTGACCGAGAACAACAGGGCCAAGGCCCAGGTGGGTTTCAGCCTACAATACACGACCTCGGGAAGCAGTCGGGTGCTCAGGTCTGGATGGACCGGGACTTCTTCTCTCCTGCCACATGGGGAGCGGAGCGGGCTCTCTAGGGAATGGAGGGGAGCTAGGGGGCTACTGTGGGCAGCCGTTTGGGCCCCGCCACCATCCCAGGCAGCTCCGTTAGGAAGCCAGGAGGGCAGGCTAGGCGGGCTTCGTGCCCCCACGGTGGCCACGACTGCCTGGCTTCTGGAGGCCACTGTCCCACGCCCTCCTACTGCAGTGTTCCTGGCCCCTCAGCAAGCATTGTCGCTGCTCCGGCGGGTCCCACGCGCCAACAGTGGCTTCCTGGAGGAGTTGCGCAAGGGGAACCTGGAGCGAGAGTGTGTGGAGGAGCAGTGCAGCCACGAGGAGGCTTTTGAGGCCCTGGAGTCTGTCACCATCACGGTGAGGGGCGGGCTCTGCAGCGCTGGGTCAGGTCGAGGTGGGGGTGGTGGGTGAGTTCCCTCCAGGTGGGCCCTCTCTAGGACCACAGAAGGGCAGGGGAGTCCTAGCTCTTCAGCTGTTGGTGACCATGTCCCCTTGGGCCTCATTTCACTGGGCTGCCAAGATGAGTGACCTCAGCCAGTCTTCTTCTTCTTCTTTTTTTTTTTTTTTTTAAGATTTTATTTATTTGACAGAGAGAGAGATAGCCAGAGAGGGAACCAAGCAGGGGGAGCAGGAGAGAGAGAAGCAGGTTCCCCGCTGAGCAGGGAGCCCGATGCAGGGCTCAACCCCAGGACCCCGGGATCATGACCTGAGCTGAAGGCAGATGCTTAACAACTGAGCCACCCAGGTGTCCTCTCAGCCGTTCTTGAAGGTCCTGACCCCTGGGCTGTGTCAAGGTCCGGCAGCCTAGTGAGGCTCCAGGCCATCGGGGGCCCCTCTGTCTTCTGATATCTGAGGTTTCCGGAGGCCCCGGCCCGCATGGCCGCTCAGCTTCAGCCCTGCTGCTACTGTGGGGTGTGGGACTCCGGCGAGACCTCAGGGTGCCGGGAGCTCTGTGCGGCCTTTCCCTTCCTCAGGGCTCTGCCTGGGCGCCCCCGCGCCCCCTTCTCCGGCCTAGCCCATCTGTGGGAACATTTTGGTCTTGGTTGGCAGGGGGGCTCCCCTCTCCTCAAATCCTCCTCTCCCCAGTGGGCTTGGGCTTCTGGAAACAAAAGTAAGAAACTACCACAAACCTCCCCAGACCTCCTGCATGACCAGGGTAAGGGAAAGAGGAAAGTATGAGGAGAAGAGATAAAGTCTACTGAAAAAATGAAACGAAACAGGACATGCCACAGCCTCATACCAGCTCTTCTTTTTCAGGAGATGTTCTGGAGCAAGTACATAGGTGAGTGCTCCTGGAAGGGGTTCCTGGGCACCCCAGTGAGAGAATGTTCTACTCTGGAGAATCTTCTGGTCCATCTAGGGATCCATTTCTCCACCCATGCCCCTTTCGCCCCTCCCCCCTCCCTCGGTTCCTTCCATCCTCTCTCTACCTCTCTGTCTCCGCCCATCCTTGACTTCAATCCCTCCTGTCCCTACCCCAATCTCAAAAGTGTTTCTGGGTCTTTTTCAGCTTGTGAGTCGGTGAGGAAACCTCGAGAAAAGCTCATTGAATGTCTGGATGGTGAGGAGCCGAGGCGGGGGGTGGGGGCCCGGGTGGGAGCCGGCAGGCTGGGAGAAGAGCCGTGTGGGGTGGGCCAGGAAGTGCGGCCCAGTGCCTGACCTTGACCCACGGTTTCTGAAGTCAAGGACAAATCTTTGCATCGGGCTCTGTGCCTGGCAGTGAGGAAGAGGATTCCTGATGGAGGAACAAATGCATGAATGGATGAGGAAGTCATTCTCATGCGAGCCCCTGCCAGTCTGTCCTCCCCGCCTTCAGGGAAGAGCCCTGATGAGGTCACATTCATTCTCCAGAACCTTGTGTGACTCCCCATTGCCTCCAGAATAAAGCACAAGCTTCTGGGCCTGGCAAACTTGGCAGGTTCTGGTCTTAACCTTCCCTTCTGGCCTTATCTTCCGTTGCACCAACCATGGGCCCAGACCTCCAGCTCCGCTGACCTCAAGCACTTCTCTGAACAGGCCGGGACGCATCTACCTCCTGGCCTTTGCTTTCATTGTCACCTTCCCCTGGAGCAGCTATCACCATTTCCTGCAAACTTCCCTGTCCTTTAAGGTCTAGCTCAAACACCACCACCTTGCTGAACCTGCCAGGGGTCTCCCCCCTCCTCCCCAGTCTTCTGACTACAACTTTAATATAACACTCAAGACCCCAGCTCTTGATAACTCTTTAGCCACCGGCCGTGCTTTAATTTGTTAAATAACCTCTCCAACAGACATTTTACTCAGCCCTTGCTATGTACCAGGCACTATGTGTCAGGTGCTGGGCATTTTAAGAGAATGAAGGAGCTACCCCATCTCATAAGGAAACAAAAATGCGAAGTAGCCACTGTGATCGCTGGAAAAGCTGTGTTGCAAAGGCCCTGACCTGAGGAGCTCTGGTGACAAGACAGGCAGACCAGGGTCGGATTAGAAGGACCTTGTTTGCTTTGTCATCCCACTGGCCACGAGGAGCCCCGACTCTAAGCTTCATGAGGGCAGGGAGCTACCTTGACTCTGTTTATTCATTGCTATGTCCTTAGTGCCTGGCCCCCGGTTGTCACGTGGACGGTAGGCATCAGTGAGCTTTAGTGAGCGCTGTGAGGTAGACTGGTGGACGGCCGGGTGCAGAGGTGGTAGCTGAGGCTACGCGGGTTGAGGGTCACGGAGCAGAGGCAGCCTGGTGGAGGCGGACAGACAGGGCTCTGCTAAGTGAGAGAGGGGACAGAGCCGCAGGGCGAGAGACCGAGGCTGGGATCTCTGCAGGCAGCTGTGCGGAAGGTCTGGGTATGAACTACCGGGGGAACGTGAGCGTCACCCGCTCAGGCATCGAGTGTCAGCTCTGGAGGAGTCGCTACCCACATAAGCCTGAGTGAGTGACAGGCCGGCCCGATGGCCAGCGGGGGGCAGAGAGTGTGTGGCTGGGAGACCCCAGCTGGAGACTCTCAGCTGCTGCTGAGCAATTTCCTATTCCAGCATCAACTCTACCACCCACCCGGGGGCCGACCTGCAGGAGAACTTCTGCCGTAACCCGGACGGCAGCACCAGTGGGCCCTGGTGCTACACCACAGATCCCACTGTTCGGATGGAGGAGTGCAGCGTCCCTGTCTGCGGTGAGCTGGGGAGGGCCGGGCGGTCTGTGGCCAAGGTCAGGGGTCTCCAGAGGGCCTGGCAACCTGGGACTGGAAGCCAGATCCCGGCTACCTTCAAGCATGAGTTAGTCATTTCAGCATATTTGGGCCCATGGGGCAGTGATGGCAGGAGACCTGCGAGAGCTGCGCCCTGCTGCCTCCCCAGTCTTTGCTTCTTTGTTTCTTTGCAAGCTGTGTTGCAAAGGCCCTGACCTGAGGAGCTCTGGTGACAAGACAGGCAGACCAGGGTCGGATTAGAAGGACCTTGTTTGCTTTGTCATCCCACTGGCCACGAGGAGCCCCGACTCTAAGCTTCATGAGGGCAGGGAGCTACCTTGACTCTGTTTATTCATTGCTATGTCCTTAGTGCCTGGCCCCCGGTTGTCACGTGGACGGTAGGCATCAGTGAGCTTTAGTGAGCGCTGTGAGGTAGACTGGTGGA